>NC_135560.1:13222597-13360097 GCF_964340395.1 Glandiceps talaboti | reverse complement strand
CCTGCGAGCTGGTGATACCATACCATGTGTGATACACGCATGGGATACGAGACATTTTTTTAATGATGTGCGAAATTTCTTCAGTGTGGACAATACAGTAATTGCATAAACTAAATTTATTATTGAAACTGTTCTGTAAGGTGTAAAATAGATTAGAGTCGGTCACACTACAGGGGCTATCATAACAAAATTATAAAACATGTGCAATGCGATGCCAACATAGCAGATTTGTCTGCAGAGCTAGCTATAGTTAGGAAATGTACACAATTCACGGTTAAATAAATGTTGTAGATCCTCTCACCCTCTCTTCTCAAAAAATGTTAAACCCAGCCAAATGAAACTCAAGCATTATTTAAGCCACCCCTTCTGTCTCCTACACTAAAATGGAGATATAAAATTATGTGGTACAATATGATACATTAAAATAACAGTGATAGCCAACAACAATAATACTCTGAATGAGATTACTTTCCACAGGGATCCATCCTGTTTTGGGAGAAAGACAATTATCACATTGATTGCTACTGATTGGAGAGACAACATCAAAGGTGAAAAAATGAAAATAAGACAGTGTAGGAGGCTATTTAGAGGCATAAAATATCAAACCATAGACATAATTTAAAGTCTTACAATACTTGAATATGGTAATAAAATACCAGAATTGAAACAATTATGCTATACATTACATATTATCTGCAAGTGTATTTTGTTATGGCAAAGCTGAAAGATATTTTGCGGATGTGCACTTGGTAAATGACTTCTCCTGAAGTTTAATTTGGTTCCAAAAAATCCGAATCAAGAGCAAAACATTTCAATACCTTCAAACTGTGATGGCCCTGTGACTGTTCAGCCCACTCCCATGGTCGTAAACTTTTGCTCAATTCTTTTTAGTGCACATTGGATATGCAACTGTTACAGCTTAATTTAATGTCTATTCATGCTTGTATGCATCAGCAGAGCCAAGTAAACCACTGTATAAGATATTATATAATTTGGAATAGACTCAAATGTATATTGTTACATGTACTATTCAGAAAATATAAAGAAATATCCTTAATTTTGAAAGAAATGAGAAGCCCGCATGAGGATATATTGCCCATCACCAAAAAATATATGGGTAGGTTGAACAGCATTTTCATTTTTCCTGGCCTAATGTCACATCTTTCAAAGTAGTTGCAGAAAAGATATCACATTCAAAGTAAAAAAAACAAAAAAACTTTTAAATGAAAAAAAAAATTTGGATGGTGCTTTCTCAAATAAGTAACACAACAAAATAATCATTTTCTTGACAATACCCCAACACTTTTATGGCCCTCCTTTATGTTGGAACCCAAGGTGAACTCAGTGAATTCTCCTTGTCATTATCAATATAATGGAAGTAATTGAAGTTTGGATTTTGATGTCGAAGGTACAGCTCTCTTTACAAATTCAGGGCCATTCTTTCCATAGCAAGTTGTCGCTTCAAAATGAATTGCGTAATAACGCTAGTGTCAGTGCAATGAAATAATTATATAAACAACATTTCAACCAAAGACAACGCCGAACACAATTATTGAAAGTGGATATTTAAAGAGTGGATCTTAAATTGCGTACCTAGTTTAATAGTTTTTCAGGGCCACCAAATATTCCAAAAAGAGGTCTGCCGTTTTATCAGTAAATGTTTTAATATAAGGAACAAGATGTAAATGAGGTCGAGTGCATCTTCGGAGTCACTGCATGCAAACGACTTTTTCCGTCTATTTTTGGGAGTTTCACTCTCTGTTATTGCGACTTGCTATCTTCAAATGAAGGAGACTTTCAAGACTACTATTACTCGCGGAAAATGCACAGTGCAAAGTTACAATTTTTAACTGGACACATTTTTATTAGCGTACAATAGAGATATAAGATACATATTAGCGAGGAGTCAGTGTACAGTCACTTTTTCAAAAAGTCGCTTTTTTTCTTCTTGCTTTTTTCCAAAATTCCAGGGGGGCCCGCGGGCTACGGTACTGTTGTAACACACACACACACACACACACACACACACACACACACACACACACACACACACACACACACACACACAAATAGACTACATAATTTGAACAAGACATAGAATGAAAGATTTGTCTTCCTCCACCATATCATGTATTTTATCCATACAAACTATATGACAGATGTTGAACACTGTGCCTTAGGGCTGGGTGGCAAAAATATATAATTAAAATGGGTCAATCGCTTCTCCTAAAAACTGAAATGTTCATCGTTAATTAACGTCTAATGTATATCAGTTAAGCAAAACACACACACACACACACGCGCGCACGCACGCACGCGCGCACACACACACACACACACATACATACATACATACATACATACATACATACATACATACATACATACATACATACATACATACATACACACACACATAGACTACAGAATTTGAACAAGACATAGAATGATATATTTGTCTTCCTCCACCATATCATGTATTCTATCCATACAAACTATATAACAGACGTTGAACACTCTGCCTTAGGGCTGGGTGGCAAAAACATATACTTACAAGGGTCATTCGTTTCTCCTAAAAACTGAAATGTACATTGTTATATAACGTCTGAAGTATATCAGTTAAGCAAAAAAACACACGCACACACACACACGTACGCACACGCACGCACGCACACACACATACACGCACGCACACACACACACACACACATACATACATACATACATACATACATACATACATACATACATACATACATACATACATACATACATAAAACATACATACATACATACATACATACATACATACATACACACACATGCATGCATGCATGTATACATACATACATACATACATACATACATACATACATACATACATACATACATACATACATACATGCATGCATGCACGCACGCGCGCGCACACACACAGACGTACGTACGTACGTACATACATACATACATACATACATACATACATACATACATACATACATACATACATACATACATACATACATGCATGCATGCATGCATGCATGCATGCATGCATACATACATACATACACACACACACACACACACATACATACATACATACATACATACATACATACATACATACATACATACATACATACATACATACATACATACATACATACATACATACATACATACATACATAGACTACAGAATTTGAACAAGACATAGAATGATATATTTGTCTTCCTCCACCATATCATGTATTCTATCCATACAAACTATATGACAGATGTTGAACACTGTGCCTTAGGGCTGGGTGGCAAAAATATATAATTACAAGGGTCATTCGTTTCTCCTAAAAACTGAAATGCATGCATGCATACATGCATACATACATACATACATACATACATACATACATACATACATACATACATACATACACACACACACACACACACACACACACACACATACATACATACATACATACATACATACATACATACATACATACATACATACATACATACATACATACATACATACATACATACATACATACATACATACATACATACATATAGAGCTTCATTTGCATAGAAGCAGTTCCAGATTTGTACTAGTTTCGGTTACCCAGACTCTCACCATTGGGGCTCTTCTACGAGATCACCCGGACGTACGTTTGGGGTGGACTCGTTGGCACAGCCCCAAGCGGCGAGAGGCTGGGTAACCGAGACAAGACTTGTACACCCTAGATCATCCTACAATACTCCTAGGACGACGAATGATTTATAGTCGCAGGTTTTCAATCGTAATTTAATGGTAGGTGTTAATTGGTGAGATTCGACTTGACATTTATATTATCTGAATATCAACCATTTTATAGATTCACGGAATTCAAGGTCAGGGCATGTCAATAAAACGACAGGGTGTACAAATGGGAACATTGTCAAGTTCGTCACCCCAGCGAAATTCACATTTACATGTTCTTAAAATAACAAGAACTGACGTTATGATTAGAGGTAAATATTTTGTTTGTTCGGTATCCATTATTATCTATTGTTATGCTTTACCTCATGTCTATTCTACCACTACTATCCAAATCGACAAGTTTTTCAAATTTGAAAATCTTCATGTAGGTCGCCCCCTCGCGACACTTCACTCCGAAAGTGACTACTAGGTGGATAACCGGTATAATGAATAGCTTACATTTTCTAAAACAAAACGACAACTATAAACAAATTTTTGAATGTGTCAGTTTCGAAATGTGAAATAATAATAATAAAAAAATATTAATATACAAACGTAAATATCTAGATGTAAAATAACTACTTGTACTTACGTTGTTGTTGTTGTTGTTGTTGTTGGAGCCTTTTCATGACGTTTTCGGAGTAGGGCTTTAACATAAATCCCAAAGGGCATATTTCTGATTGCAAGCTGTTTATTTGGAGTCTGATAATTTAAGAACACAAAAGTAGTACATGTACATTACTTCATACTGATACATAATAGTATTAATGCACATTTATAAAACACTTTATTTACACAGTGGGTGTCAACGTAGCGCTGATCAATTACTAACACTACTGGCAATAGGGATGTGCCGCAAAGTTTCAAACATCAACATCTCCACATTCAATTTCATGAAACGGTTCCGGTTGTTGATGGCGCTATACAGCACATAATGCGGGAACAAGAACACGTACCTTTACAAATGTTAGGCGACCGACACATACGAATTTTAAATGAATTTCTAAGCCTTTCTCGAGAATTTGCGACATTTCTTCAATACATGTAGGTACACGCCCTTATCGACCCAGTGAATTTTAAAACGGCAAAGTGGACCAATAGTATACGTATGATTATTCGTAAAATATGGGATACTCCCGGGGGGGGGGGGGGGCACCGGTCATACACATCTTCTAGATCTCTCAGTGTCATCCACGTATAAAGACCACTAAAGTGACGCTCTGCTGCGTTGTTGTACAATATTCAAATTTCACCAGGAATTGATATCAAAATGGAAAAGTTAGACTTTTTAAGCAGGAATACAAAATCTGAAACACCGAACCATTGCTAACTATATTTAGTGCTTAAAAACCGTGTTTACGGTATGTGCACATCGTAGTAGAAGGCCGGGTAAAACAAAATAAGTAAAGAACGTGCACTTTGACTTTCAAAAGATTAGGGTTGCTCTGTTCATTTGTATCTCATGATCATTGAATTATACGTGATCCTAAAAACGATGGTCAGTTAAGCCATAGACCTACTCCACGTGAAATGTCTATGGTTAGGCCTAATCGTGAAAAGACTGTTTAAATCACAGGTGTGTGTGTACGATGTGTTGATGGTATTTTCCATGTATGATCATTTGATGCCTTAGTACTAATTCAAAAAATTCCAAGTGGACTTTAGTAAATTATAATGATACTTTGCGACTGAATACACGAGGTTGTGGCCTTATTGTGGCGTCGGGTCATTAAAAACAGATGTAAGCACTTACCTTTCTACCTGTAATTCCAACTTTTAAAAGTTCCTGAACCAGGACGACTCCAAAATTAACCACTAAGATGATTCGGAGTATCCAATCTACAGAAGCTATCCAACCAATAAACTAGACAAATAAATTAAGGGCGTTATATTACCCGTTTCTCTTAACTTACTGTGCCCTCTAACGTGATGCTATTAGAAAAAAATTGTGTCTACTAGTGATATATTGTACGTTAAAGGTCATATGGATGACAATACATAGGGTTAATTCTGGATTTGTAAATGATGAAACAAAATAAAAACAATTGAAACAACAAAGACCAAATCCATATTTGTAACTCAATGATTAGCAAAACAATTTGAACTATGTCAAAATTGTTGTTCAATTGGACGTACATGAAGTGATTGTAAGTAAAAACGAGACACAGTCGTCACCATCCACATCCAGTCGACACAAAAGTTTGACATTTCCCGTTATATTTATGAAGTTTACATCTCTGCTGTGGATGAAACATCTGTACATATAAAAATCACAGCAAAGTACGACTTCAATTTCTAAAACACGGTATTGAAGAAACAATCTTTTGAACACGTACGTGTACACGGGACTACAAAACACAATTTTAATAGTAAAACTTAAATTTTCTATAAGATTTTTTTTTTAAAGTTTGTTATCAAAATATAAGCTTTGCTGTCAAATTTTGTGTCGAAAACTTAAGTTTTGCTGTTACAGACTTGTGCTTAGGTTTGATTTTTTTTCAAGTAAGCACTAACATTTTAAGTCCATTGCAACGTTTTTCTATAGTAAAGTAACCTAATTCACATTGCTAGAGATTCTCACCACTGTAAATGGCGTAGGATGACATAAGCATGCCTCTGCCACAAGTACACTCGTTGTATAGATCAGATAGATGAAGCCAAGCAAAGAACCAGCTAATTTGTCTTCTGCTGAGATACATGCGAAAACTGGATAAAATTGCAGGACCAAGACAAACACATTGACAGCTCCGGCGAAGACTGGAAAAGGGAAAGGAATGAACGAGAAGACAAAACATATCAGCTATGAATGGCAAAATGTGAAATTGTGATGTGAAATTATGGCTTCATGAAGAATGTATGTCGGAGACTACTATGTTTGGAAATCAAAATAACTCGTACCACCCAAAGGCTTACCATATCATATGAAAGCTTGTTTCTAGATCTTTTGGAATCGCGATTGAATTTGGCAGTTCACGATCTTCTTTTCGAGGAATTCGTCACACTGTTATTATGTGGCTATGTGTTTATTGGTGTTGAAGCGTCATATTTATACATTCACTGGATCATTATGTTCATTCAAAAGTATTGAACAGTAACCCCTCCCCCCACCCCCAAATTTTCTTTTAGAAAAGAGAATGGTCCAAGTTCACTTAAAATAACATCAAAAGTTAAGTCATGTTCTGCGCCGACAGGTTATTTTCAAACTCAAATTCAGCTCAGCAAATGCAAAATATTTCTAAGATATTTTGACATGCAACATTACAAAGTATATTTGATTGCCAACTTTAAAATTTGTATTTTAAGTGTTTGCAACCATAATTTCTCACATGAACATTGCAACTTACTGGGAATTAAAAACTAAATGTAATGGCTTTTGGTATGGCGCCACCAACGTTCATCTTGGTTTGTGCTTTTGTATAGTCATTTGACCCAGACGCGATTAAATGGCAATGTGAGAGCGGTTGTAATGCATATCTCCGAATAAACTTGAATAATGTATGACGTACCTGCTGCCTCGCGTCCTAAGTCACTAAATGATATTGCAAAGTTTCCGGTGAACAGATCAAGGACATTCGATGCTGTAGTACCAAAAGCGGCGAGAAAACCAATACGGTTGCTATGGTCATCCATAAGATTAACCGGTCTGTTGATAAAACAAATAACACTCAGTTGTCAGACAGTAAGGTTAGGGAAATTTATACGTTCTTGGGAATGAAGCTTGGATTGTAAAGTGGGAGATACTGTATACCAATCCTTCATCTAAAGGCTCGGGTTCTAGCAATCTGATTAAAATCTGATACGGTGAAAGTGGCTAGATGTCTTTACTTACCAGTGCCCATCGTTTTGTGTTGGTCACCCAAAACAAAAAAAACGACACAAAACTATGGAAAGAGAGGTAAGTAAAGACATCTAGCCACTTTCAACACATCAGATTTTAATCAGATTGGGTTCATAGGTAATTAAAATAAATACAAATATGTATTATGTAATACATGTATGTGTGTATGCATGCAATCGCATCATGTGCGTGATCGTGAGCGCGCATATCTAAGTGCGCAAACTAGCAATTTTAGTGCTATCTGTACAATACTAAGGGACTCAGTAACACTTACATAACTATGCCAGGTCTTCCTTTGCAGATATCTAAACAACGATATTTTCTTCGTTGGAGGAAAGCTAATGCCACTAGAATAAAAACCTGTGATGAAAAAAAGAACGAAACTCGATGGTAAAGACCTCCTGGTGTGTCCATGTCAGCCTTTGTGTCTGTGTGTCTCTGGACATGTTTATTTCCTTATTGCCCTTTACGTGATATGATGTGTCCAAAAGAGCGTCCAACATGGACATGTTTGCTATAAACTAGTCTTTTGCTACTAAATGAAGAAATTGGCCTTGGCAAAAGCATATGCAACAGAAATACCCCAATTTATGACTGACATACATGGTGAATTGCAAATAAAAGACTATGTTTAAACTAATATATTATTAAATAGTTATATCAATCAAACGAATCGTATATTTGAAGCAGAGTGGGAAAATTATATTGCATTTCCGCAAGAATAGTCGCTAATTAACAAAAGGGCGAATTCGATTAAGTCGTGTAACAAAACCCGCGCCTGTATGGTTGAGCTGCAGATGCAAAGACTGACACTGATGGAACTCATTTCCGTGGGCCTTTACACTTTTGGGCAGGTATTTATCGAGGGTCAGCAATACTTTATGGTAAGGTCATGGGAGGTAAATGCTCAGTTAACAGTGTCACATTGACAGCATGTAAATACAACATATATCACGCTCTGATAACCCTAAGTGTAATATGATCCAGTCTGAGGAACAAACCGTAAAAAAGATATTAAAGACGCGATGGCGTGTCCTGGGGGATCTTAGATGTTGGACGTAATCTACTTATGTGCAGCAGCAAGTCAGTAATTAACGCTCATCATAGAAAAGGGACAAAGCGGTGCCAATATCTAGATAATGTCAGTTTTTACGCACTTTCACACTATTCATGGTCTGAATGTTAAATTAAGAAGTAAAACACATAGAATCCGTCGTTATCACATATAAACCATTATTACACCGAAATATCTTACAGCAAACGGACAGAAAGTTAAATTATCCGATCAAATTCATCCACTCTATGTAAGTGCTCGCAGTCATCATATTAATAACTGGACTATTTAATCATTTTTAATAACCAAGAACGGTCGTGTCATATTCTTCAGCTGTGATGGCAGCAGGTTAGTGCGCAATTGACTCGAATATGACCTACATATGATGCATGTTAGTCGACCTAGAACAATGCTAATGTGGATAGGAAAATGACTTTTATCTTTTGTCACACGCATTCAACAAGAATGATATGAAATAACTATGTCGATGATAAATTCATTGCAAAACATTCCTGATCAAATAATTGTTGATTTATGAACTGAATATGCATGTAATAATCACTTGTACATTTGATGATTTTAGAAATGGTTTGATGATCAATCATCACAAATTTCCGATAATATGAACAGGGCGGTATATTAAATTACCGTTTTAATACAAAATCAGTTTGATTATATCAATCATTTAGCGTCCTAATTGCATACATTTCACTACACTGATGCAACCTTGCAAATTGACAAGTATACCTATTTTCTTGTAACCACTAAAATCGACGAGCGATTTGATCAAGATCTAGCAAACAACACTGTTTTCATGACAATTCAATAACCATGGTATCCTAGGCTACTGTGTTCTTGAACTCTTTGCAAACACTTGTTATTAGTTATTAGTTTGACTGTTAAACCAGAAAATATGAAATTTTCTCAAACAGATTGTACAAGACCGATAAATGTTATTAACTAGTAATTTCAATGTTAGAAAATCAGATCATTGTTTGCTCTCTCGAATTGCATCCAACAAACATTGTGATAATGTGAGAACCGCTGGACATTGGAAGTTGACAGTAAATTTCTAACGTTTTCATTAAAATTCGAGGAGCGCTCTTGATTGATCATGTTTCCTTTATTTGCAACAGTCATGCGTGAGAAGTTGTAATGGTTGCGGTCTGATAATTGGCTAATAATTTCACAGCACAATAGCTTGGAATAGGGCCATCAGAACAAGTTAATGCATACGAAATGGAAAGCGGCTTCCTTTAAGTGTAAACTTAAGAAGACGAAAGAGCAATGATCTGCTAGTAACTCAAAATGTACACTTCTCTGCCTCAGATTCTGTAAGCATCATGTAACATCAGTAAACTGAATGATTTAGCAGATGGCAGACGAAGCAGAGATTTCTTATTAGTTTAACACGGTTTGGAGATAAGGTTGCAATTGCAAGATAACCACAATTATTTGAAAAGCGTCCCGAGATAAATGATAAAATGACATCTACAAAATTGCAAAACAGACAACAATTTTAGTTGTCAAAGTATTTAACTGATAGTTATAGTACAAGTCAAAATATCCAAACGGGGGGGGGGGGGCAAGGGAAATCAAGCTCGGGCTGTTGCGTTGAATGTAACCCTCCCCTGATTCCATCGTGCTAAAAAGTGGTCATTTCTCAACCTTCTTTCTCTAAAACACGACCCTCCCTCTGTTGAAGTAGTTCGAAATGTTGGTTAAAATAATGTCAGAAATGTAACAAGGACACGAGTCACAGAATCACTAATAAGGATTCAATCCCACCGCTGTCACCAATGTTGAAAGTTTTAAAGGCATTGGTTACTTCCCACTACTACCGCCACGTGAATGTGTGTGAAGGCACTGCATTAATAAATACCTATATTTGAATCTCAATGGCTGAACCGGAGGCCACAAATCGATGATTTGCATAGATGGTTAGAGTTGTACTGCCTTTACACTACATAAAGTTTGGCTCGTTACTGTTGTAGCAGAATCTGTTGGCAATATAGGAGAGATATTTCCCCTTTCAACCTTATTTGGCCTTATTTATCTTGTGGTTTTGGTGACAGTATTGGATATTCGCGAAAGTGCTGTGACCATCTTCTCATGAACCAGAGCAAATTATTTACCACAAAATAGATTTGCAATTGGCTAATTTGTGCTCAATATTCGGTAAATGAAAACAACAACATATGATTTAGTTTTGTATATAGATCGAAGGGTGCTGATCTACAGATATCTCCTAGAGTTTGATCGAACGGCCGATAGATATTAGGAAACGAAGTCTTAATACATTCAATATAAACACTCTATATGGTACATTAACATCCCCAGGCTTTAAGATATCCTTTTATGAAAGTCCCAGCCACCTATTGTTGTTTCAGATAAGAAAAATGTGTTGTAACCTTTAGCGAGTAGGTTGAGTCTATAGCTAATTACAACTTAAATAGTTGAGGCATTTTGCATACTGCTATTGTTGACCAGTCAACCCGTTCCGTCTTTATCTGTGTAAAGGAAATCGTGTGAACACTTTACTTAATTAAAAAATTATATAGCTTTTCAATGTCAGTCATTAGTGTTAGTAATCTTCAATGATGTATAAAGGTAAATTGGCAAATACAACACAATGCTTTTTATTGATGCACTTTGACGTTTGTACCACCTAATGAATTTATGGTGATTTTATAGGGTGGAATAGAATAGAATAGAAAATTTAATTGTACATTTAATTTACTCCTGCGGAAACCACATTTTCAGCTGCACTAAGATATATACACAAAATAAACTATAATACCATGCACAAGCCATTTTGTACAAAAAAATATGGAATATATACTCTGGTCATTCTACGAGTTGTAAAAGAGATTATGACTAATACTTGCAGGGAGTCTGTATACATATTCACTTTTATTTGAAATTCAAGTAGTTTTATTAATGTATTGAACACGTTTGTACATGTAACATCATGCTGTAACCAATCACCTTGTTTTCTAATTTCAAAAAATGTAACTTCTTTGGAAATGGGTCAGAGGCCTGGAAAAGCAAATAAACTATACTGTTATCACGAATGGCAGGTTTTCTCTGCCGTACTTACTACACGTTACTTGGACTACATACGTACTTGTATTATACATGCAGTTCTGTAAATCGATTGATGTCGATCACATTAATTCGAGAGATGTTATTTTACTCGGTCTTGAATTGCAGCTTGCTGTAAAACAGACATGGTACAAGTGTAGGTTCGTTATCAAATTATCTACAACGTCGTAAATATTGATCTTTATATAAACGCCAATTTTCTCATATTGACTGCGGTGAGCAGAAGCCCATGAATTAATAAATAGCTGCTAATCAAGACCATAAATTTACATGTCTAAGAATTCCAAATAATGCCTACTATAAACATTTATTAAAAAACATGAAGTATGGCAAAAATGATTTATATAGCAATTGGCGCGATAATTAGGTCCTTGATGACTGATTAGTCTGATTGTTATTTTCCCCACACGTACACTTTCACCAAAGTCTAAAATATATTAAACGGCACCTAGTTATTAGCTGCAGGCTCACAAGTATATTCGCATGGATGTCTGCCCAAAGTAATCTAAAATTGAATGTTTAACACTATCAAATATTTTGACTGAAGTACAGAATTCATCGGTTTCGCTTTCATCCCGGTTTGTCACATGTCAATAGCTAGAACAAACTTATATTTATTTTGAGATGACATCGACGTTGGGTCATTTGGGCACAGTTGTTGAAACGCAAATCCTAAATAGATGTTTTGTTGTTGTCATAGTAACTATACTACTCCTAGGAATTTTTAGAGAGAAAGCGCGCAGCCATCATGATTGAAAAGACTGCTCTTTAAGGTTGAGTAGTTTTGTATGGAATAACCGATAAATACATGCTTTTCCATGCCAAATATTAATAAACTCAGATTTCGGAAGGTAAAAAAAACTAAAAGTATGAAGAGCTGTCCATAACAATAATCCCTCAGGGGGCTTAAATAAGTTAGTATATGGGGTTTCCTAATCACGTGTAAATCACGTGACATTCTTCTAACATGTAGATTGTGACAGATCTAGACTTCAGGGGACTCAAATTATATTTAAAAAATTGAAAGACTGTGATGTTTGTAATTTGGTTATAGACTTATGTCGGGTTTTTAAAAACAATATTTCCGCCATTAATGCTTTCACTGGTAAATTCTGCAGAAACTACAGATACTGTCGGCAGATTTATTCTAAAAATTAGGTGTGAATCGATACATAAACCGATAAAAGTGATGTGCCTATAAATATAATGTCAGTAGTATTAAAGTGAAGCAAAAAAATTAATCTGAAAGTTATATTTCTGCCAAAAAATATAGTTGAGCGCCAAAATGAATTCGGATAATTATGACTACGTCATAATAAATGGTTGTAGAAGAGAAAACTGTTGTCGAATCCTTTCCAGATTTTCACGAGAGGTATGTTGCTAGTGATGGTGATGATCGATATGATGATAATACGCTCTGTGAATAGTTATAGATTTTATCATTTATGACATGTACTGTAATTCAATCAAGGAACACAGGTGTACAAAGATGTGGATAACACACTAGTAGAATTATCTCGGTGAAATATATCCCAGAGTTAGGAGCTTTTCATTATTATGATAAATGTAGCTGCAGCTGTTGCTATTCATTATTTGTAATCATTTATCATAACCAGTTTCATGAAAAATACGAGTGACTTAAGGGGCCTTGTCACTATGAATCAAAAGACGAAGAGTGACAAACTCATAAGAAGGATGCACGTATTATCCGGTCAAATAAAGAAACACGTTTCGCGAATGTAATACAATATAATTATACCTGCGTAATTTATGAAAAAATCGAGAAGAGTAACGGCGACTTTGAACGTTTTAAGTCATATTAGGAGCACCGCAGACGAGTGACGTGGAACGTCCAGGTATAAATTCCATAGTGTTGTTCAAACGCGTTCAACGTGGCTTGTAATTGGTTAAATTGTGAATAAAATGATGATGATGATGATGATGATGATGATGATGATGATGATGATGATGACGACGGTGATGATATCATGATCATCATCATGATGATATCATAACATACATCAAACAGCATGCCGCTGTTAATTCTTTACTTACCGCCGGAATTACATGCCACAAGATATCCTCACTAACACTCCCCGTGAAACAATTGATGACAACAGTGCTGGTGAGATACAAATATGAAATAACTCAAGGACAGAAACGAGTAAATGATACAACAATAATAATTTCTGCTCAAGAAAGAGGAACTAGTTTGCTTAAAAAATAAGTTTTCGAATAAAATTTAAATCTCGCGAGACAGCGAAATCTCGCATGATTGTGTGTAAATCGATGATTGCCAAAATCCCAACTGGACAGCATTGTAACAATCTATCTGTTTGATCAATCAAGTCGGAATTTTGGCAAACACTGTGTAACCCAGTATCGCGAGATTTCACTGTGACATTTTAGTCAATATAAAAGTTTGAGAGAAAACCCCCATCAGACTTGCTTGTAAGTTTTAAAATGTTTGCAAAAATCAATGAAAAATGAAACAAGAAAACTTCCAAATTATCCAAATACAGATATCTGTGGTTAAAATTGTACCGACAACGATTGAAACCATTCTAGTTTGTGTCTACCATTGCTTTCTTGAATTTTGAAGGTGTATTCGTGAAGAATTTTCCATTTTCAATTGTAAGTATGATTTATTGAACGCTTTCTCCTAAATTTAAATGCTTTTTCCTTTTACATCTTTCCGACAAAAGGGAATTTTTGAAATATTTGTAGACTCATATACCGATTAATAATGCATGAAATACAGTAAATAGAATCATCTATAATATAATGCTTGTGAACAGAAGCACATACAACCCATACAGCAGCTGTCTAGACATGCCGCTTGTAATCAATTACAAATGGCGCTGACATACATTGATACAAATTAACATCAGGTTCCTCTGACGTAGGTTCACGCCAAGTTCTTATCTGTTTGTTTATGTCTGTGAAAGATAGTCAAGTGATCGTATACCATATGACTAATAATTCATTCATTGATTGATCAGGTGAACACAAACGTTGTTCACAAATGTACTGAATTTGTTGCTGGTATATCATTCCTATATCGTAGACATAGCAATGCAATTGTGTCGGCTTGTTTTGTCTTTCCTCCTTTCTTTGCTTCTTTGTATAATGTTGTCATTAGTTTCCCTACTTGATAAACTTGCCATAGACTGTGTTTGGCACTGATGTGTTACATCGATATATAGCTCTTGTATCTTTTGCTTGTACTGATTCCCGTTCAAACTGATTCAGTTAATAGTCATTATCAGCCAACCTGTATATTGAATTTACATAATTTACATGGAAATTACATGCAACCTTTCATATATCAAGCTACTGTTTGCTCATCGTAGTTGCGCATGTTCATTTACATAATGACTTCATTTGTATAATCATAGTCTGAGGTATGTAATCCCTCATTCCTGCAAGTCAGTTTATTGGGCGAATATTTTCAAACTGTAATAACGAATTGACCAGAGTCAGCACAAGCTGAAGAAATTAGAGCTATTGGAGTAATTACACATTAACGCCGAAAACGGGTGAACTTGATATGACCGAGTTGAACTTCATCTCAAATTGCCATGGGACTTTAGTGATCAACGCCAGTACCTAATTAAAGCCTGTGCCATCTGACCTACCTTCAACTTTCATTTTAATCACTAAAGTAGAGGAATATTGGCAAGTCTTTCAGTATTATAAGGAGTGAACATACCCATTGTTCCCGAGAGAGTACGAGTTCATTTAAAAGGCCGTCTTTATATTTTTTTTTTCATTTTGTCACTGACAGATTGTTATTAGAAGGCAAAATATCGACAAAGCCTAGTTATTGACAAAAATTAGTTTCCATTTGACGACAACCCTAGAGAATTGCTCAATAAGAACACTTGCGGGTTGTTGACTTTTATTTTTACTTTAAATTGATAATTATAATTATAGTATTCACAAATAGGCAGTCTGTTGATTTAACCAAACTATGACATTTTAAAATGAATTAGTGAAAAATGAGTTGAAATAATTGTTGAAAACCTAATATACATATAGACATTGTATCCATTCCATCGATTATCACTTCAAACGATTAGACCAACAAAAAGAGAATTGTTTCTGGTCAGGACAGTTTGTCTGAAATGGTGAGACGATGCGATTTTTTTTAAATTCTCAACAAATCTGTCACCCAGTCTACTATTTATGGCAGTTACTGTTCTTTTATTTAGAACTTTAGAGCAAGTGTGTATGTGGCATTTGCTTGTTCATAAATGGCTCTGCAGTTGTCTTCGCTGAACTAGGGAGGGGTTATATTTGTGTTTCCCCACGGATCTGCAGACTGCATGGGGTGGACAAAAAAGAAAACAAAAGACTGACGCGGGGATATTACGCGCGCTGACCAGATTGGCCTTATAATCCCTTGATAATGTAACAGAGCCTTTAATCTCAAGCTATATCGTCTAGCTAGGACCGACAATATTTTCATACATCTATGTATTTCTTTTGAGTATACGGTTGACAAACGGTTACTGGTTAAAAAGATACCTAAAAGCTGATTTCTTGATTTCTGCCAATCAAATGTTTGGTCTTTTCTCAATTTACCCCCCCCCCTACATCTCCCCCCCCCCCCACTTTGAGACATGTAATGTGGGCCAATACAAAGGAACCAATCCTAAGGTAGACACTGATAATTGGTTAACTTGATCCATCTTGAAATGGAATCACAGGTACGAGGCTGCTAATCATATTCTTCTCCTATTTTTCAATACACTGAACTCGTTTCCTTAGGCCTTGCTCTTGTTATTCCGATCCAAAGTCATATATATATATATATATATATATATATATATATATATATATATATATATATATATATATATATATATATATATATATAACTCATTATTACACCTCATGATCCTTCTTGTGAAACGGTCCGTAGTGTAAATCCATAATGTAATATCATACTCGTCTTCTTATATATATCTTATATATATATATATATATATATATATATATATATATATATATATATATATATATATATATATATATATATATATATATATACATATATATACAGCGTTGCGTGGTTCTGTTTGATACATCCTGGCAGAAACCAATACGAAACTTTACATTTTACAATTAAAAACACCAATATCGAATGAATACAGTTTCTTGCAACATTTTGTCTGTTTGATGTAAACTAACATGCCACCACATAGACATAAAATCGTTGGCACTCGCGTGTATGTGCTTAGTTGTAGTATGGCGACCTGATGGGTGAGATGAGTGAGATGAATCATTTTGTACCTGTTTGTACAATTCAACGAGCTCAGGACGTCTTATCCTCTACAAGTCTGCTATATATATTTTACAATTCTCGACAGTCTTGTCTTATCCCTAACAGAAAGCTATTTACATAAGGTCATGCCTATTGGGCACCTCGTCTCCATGGTATATATTCCTTCTCTTTCCACGCACGTCTTCACTTTGCGTGATCATTGATTTGCAATGTTGTCTTAACCATGTCAATGCTATCACTAATACAGTCGTTGTTAGAGTTTATAGCGAACAACGAATCTATTTGTGACATGAATATATTAAGGATTACTGATAGTTCATGATGACCTTGTAACTCAATGTTAAAGGTGCGATTATGAAGGCAAAATTGCCAAAACATGTCGATCACATCACTTTGTAAAGTGAATGTACAAGTTAAAACAGAAATATGGCTGCACAAATTAGTCTGTTTGTTTGTCTGTCTGTCTGTCTGTCTGTCTGTCTGTCTGTCTGTCTGTCTGTCTGTCTGTATGTATGTATGTATGTATGTATGTATGTATGTATGTATGTATGTATGTATGCATGCATGCATGCATGCATGTATGCATATATGCATGTATGTATGTATGTATGTATGTATGTATGTGTGTATACCTACTTCTCGTTGTCCACATATGCTCTATACCTCGGTGTACAATGCTGCTTCACCTGGTTCAGTTAAATCGAATCGTTAATACGTAACATCATCACCCACCTGTTGGAAGCTGGTGAGTTGACAGTAGTAGGTATCATTCCCGATGTAGTCACCTCCGTGTTGGAGACCGCTTTAACTGATTGCAGCGTCACGGAGGTAGAGTATGAATTGCTGTCAGGTAGAGAACCTGTATATGTGAAGTCATTGCCGTGGGAGTAATCGGAGGACCAGTCATCACTATATGATAATTCAAAATCATATTCATCAATAATGTTTTCGAATCTGGATTCATTCGTTATTGATTTGCAACGCTCCAACTTCCTGAATTTCTTGTTCATCAAACATCTAATGTCAGTAAGGGCATCCACCATGATCGCGTGAAAGGTAGTTAAAATATCAATGATGCCTGCTGCCATCGTGTATAACAACATAACGAAGAAAAAATCTAGAAGATATGTCTTCAGTCCTCGCAGAAGGATAATCATTTTGGTTTTGCGAAGAGGACTCTGACGGTCGCTAACATTCACCAAGAGCGGACAAACCTGATCATATGACGATTTCACAGCGTCTTGGAGTAGACTGTCCTCACTGGCAGGTTTTTATGTGATGCCAAGGAGGTGACAGCAGCGCCATCCACGTGCGTGCACAGAGGGAAATGAAGATTCTAAAGTCATTGATAGGTATTGAATGATTTGAATTTTTAAAAATTCAACACCTTGAACAGATGGTCGTCTGCTAAACAAAGAAAATACTAACATCGCAACATTTTATTATCTGGCACAACAAACTCTCTTCAAAACCAAAACATTACATTACATTACATTACATTACATTACATTACATTACATTACATTACAACAGTGTGATATTCGCCAAATTGAATCATCGTGAATGGCATCTCAGAGTCACAAAAAGGAATTGTAGCGATCCTTGGGAGATTTTTTTCGGGCAAGATGACATCATGTTCAGGTGACAAGATTTTGTATTTCCGGCGGTTTAAGAAAAACAACTAGGAGTCTTTGAAAAATTTGAAGGAAAGATAAAAGATGCACACTTTCTCCATACTGATAGCGTGTTACATAGTCAAATATCTACGGTACATAGAGATACGTGACTGAGATGATTAATAGAATTATAGCAGGTCTTGTCTCGATTGACTTTGGAAGACGGGTAACCACGTGACATTACAAGAGTATAACTGGGAGCCAAAGGGCAAATAGCGCCTGGACACGTCTTTTGTTAAATTAAGTGGAGACAAACCGGAAATAAGGTCTGAAGATTTTCCTTCTCTGAACACATCTTTTGTTGGCTAATCAAAAGTATTACAATAAAAACAAGTCAGGGCCCAGGGGGGTAATTTCGGTAATGGATGACCGAGTCAAGTGTCATTCTCACTATTACGGTTTGAAAATGATGAAAGAACGACAGGTGTGTGTGTTATTACCGAGCTTCGGTGGTTTATTGTATTCAAAGATATACAAAATAGCCACCTGTTATTTGAGTGCAAGACTTAGTATGAGTCGACCATGTTACGTGTTATGAATGCCAAGAATATCATTGCTAATTAAAATATGGCCTCGAAAATTGAAGATTTAGGGGCAGCTACGTACTGTGAATGAACATTTATGTTCTACACTATAAAGACATAAAGACAACTAAATAAGCTATGACTGCTGGGGTTCCGGCGAAGAGACGTTTTAATATAATTCTGATCACAAAGCGAGAGCCTAACACAGGGACAACGTTCAGCAATCCTTCATACTGCCCTAATGTCGTCGATAATAAATAGAATTTCGTTCCACATAAGTAACTACTCTAAGGGTAATGCTATCGTAATTCTACCTCGCTTGACGTATCTTTCACAAAATGATGTTTCACTTATTCAACATGGGATTTAATACACACCCCAGACAACCTCTAAATGCAAAAGAAACTATAGGTGTCGTGCACAGTGTAGTCCAGTCAGTCTAGCGGAAATTTAGGCCGAACCAGGACATAATTGCAACAGAAATAATTTTTAGCGCATCTTGCTCTAAGGGATACTGAAAACAACCAGTTTATTCGTTATTAGTTAGTTTGCCTCCACGTTTTCCCTACTTCTGTTATTCTTTCCAATTCTATGTAGTTAAACACCTTTGCTTATCCCGCCACTTTCTTGAATCACCGTTTTGACCCCACTGGAAACAAGGCTTTGATTTTGTTGGTTATCCAAGTAATTCAACAATTTGTACTAGTTTTTATTTGTATATCTGTTCTGTCGATATTGTTGTTTTACTGAATAAACTAAACTAATAAATTGCACGTTATATTTCACAGTGTTGGAATTAGCAGATTCGGTCATAGACCTGTAGGTGTGACCTATCTTCGAGTAGTATGTATGTATGAGCTGTACAATTATAAAGACAACTCGCCGTAGTTGAGCCCGATAACGATTAATTATGCTGTTAAGATGTCCATGAAAGAGTTTAGTTGTAAAAGTCAAGACTAATAGTGGTTGCCATTTGTGAACTTGAAAGGACATACAGGCTAAGTGATCTCTCGCCCATTATAAGATAAGGGATGTTTTATTAAGATAAGAGTCGAAGAATGGACAAGGCGTCTTTATTTAGTCAATAAAGAAAAGAGAGAATTACATACAGCCTCAGACTGCTAGTGGTCTGAGATATAGCTGAGAGCAAAGTAACCAGGGAAAGAAAAAGAGATAGTTTTAAAACTCAATGAGTGAATTGATCAATATCACACACAAAATAAGTTATATTGCACCACAAAAATTGATCATTCAATCGATCAATCATTCAATCAAATAATTAATCAATCAATCAATCAATCAATCAATAAATGAACCGATCGATCGATCGATCGATCAATCAATCAGTTACATGCTCGCTGCCCCCTGTGGGAAGAGTTTCAGTCTTATTGCATTCAAATCCGCACTAGCTGCATAATGCATGTGTTGTTCCCATTCTCGATTAGTCTTCTTCAGTGTGGGGTTTTGGTAAACATCGCAATTGCCAAGCTGTACAGAATAGAGAACTATTATATGTGGGTTTTATTCTAGGAATTCATAGGTTCACACTCACTCATGCACTTACATTTTACACTCACGGGGTAGAATTCTTGTATAAATAATACAACTTTCTAAATAGATTAGAATCCCTAGACGAACATAGATCGATAATGTCCTTTGGGACTTTGCTTTGAACAGCTATAACTGGTCCTCTGAGATGTGTAATATTTTTGTTAACCTGAATCTTGTTATTGAGAATCCTATGTACATTGTCACGACCAATATAAACGGCCAGTTGGGCTCCCCCGTTGAATTAGAGTGGCGGTAAAATGTCAGGCAAAACGCTAAATTGTGCACATATGAATATAATAAAGCTGAACACATGTACTATGAATCTGTCTCGCGGCGAACGTTCGATTGCCTGCTCATTGCGTGCTGGAGTTTTGCCTATTTGATTTAAAACACAGGTAGATTTCGGCATGAGGCAGTTGTAGGTAGTTTGTGCGAATATTGCCGAAGTGCATTTCTTACTACAATGAGATTTCTATGACAATCTTAAGAATTTTGCGTTTGAGGTCTTTAACAGAGTCTGGATTTAGTACTCTAACAGACCAAGATAAGCTGAATTTTCTTTTTACAGATACTTTTTTTGGGAAAAACAGCGAAATTTATAGAAAGGGGCTTCGTGACGTGTAAGTCGATTGGGCTGGGAGGTTTCCTATTTACTTATTTGTGAGATTGTATCATGTGATCAAAAAATCAATTTGATTTGATTCATCGTGTGTATACAGCTACACAAAATCCGTTTATCCACATATGATGCAAATATGTTCAGGGTGTACGATATTACAGGAAATAAAACACTTTATGTCCCAGTTACAGCTTTAACTTCGCTGAGTTCAGCTCACGGGTCGTGGATTCACATTTTACACAGCTTGTCAGCTACTTGTTGATTCGGTACACGCGGCATATGCCACTGCCATAATAATTCAGTGCCAGCCTTTTGACATCCGCATAACCTTTAATTAAGAACGTAATTTTGAATCCCATAGATCTTAATTTCGTCATTCTTCTCAATTACCGACATAATAAAAAAAAAGAAAATAGCCACATTTTTAAAGACAATTAAATTATTAATTCCAATCTGAAGATATATGGCTTTTCACATTTTTCATATTTAACCCATTAGTTAGGGAGAGACAAATGTGACCCGTGGTATGTATGCCTCATTGGCATATACAGTTGTAAGTTGCTGTCAGAAGAGTTGTTCTATTAGTCAAAATGGCGTTCCTTTGCGAATTGCTTGACGCGTAGTCATGAATGGTTCGGGAATAGACGTTAGAAAAGACACTCCTCTAACAGCTATGGTTAAGGTTCGGTATGCTGGCTTGGAATCTGCAAGTTGCTGGTTCGAGTCTAGTCTAGTTTCAATACAGTATCGTTACGACTTTATGAGGGACTGTGTTATTGGTTAGAATTTTGTGATTGATTAACAAAGACATGATGTTAATGACCGTGTGGGTGGATGTGGATGAATTTTAAATTGCATCTCATGCATCTCAGGACTTCATAGAGTAACTACTTTGACTACACTGTGAGTGAAGGTGAAAATCAGTGTTTATTGGGGCAGTTACGTAATGTCCAAATATGGTACATTTGTCAGTTGCTTATGCACTGTTATGTCACCATAGCAGTTGGGGTTCACTGATTGGATGAACAACTTTTTGTGCAGATTGAGGGACTTTGACCATACGAGGTTTAGTTAGAAACCACGTTGGCATCCAGACTAGTTCGAGTCTCGCTGCTGCCAGTACTGAGTTGTTTCTGAATGGCTGAAATGGGCAAAATTCGCCATCTGGTTGATTTGAGAATGTCCTACAATCCTATATGCTTATAGAGAGGCTACACCTGATTGCATTCTCCTTAGGGAGTAAAGGAAGTATAAAGGGTTGCTGTACCGTTATGGGTCTATGCTAGCCTGAGGGCACGAAGCTTAGTGATTTCGATGTGGAAAAGCGCTATATAGAAATTAAAATAATTATCACGTAACTTTATTAAAATAAACTGCAACATTAAAAAAGTTTCTAACACAATATTTTATTATGATATACTAACGACTTCTTACCATCAATTACTTTCTAGTAGTATATAGTGTCATGTTAATTCCTCTGTCGTCTGTAGGATTTCCTTGGAGGATCACTCCTTATCTATACTTACAGTAAATTCTGTCAAATGGTTGAAAGTTAAGCATAATTTTACTGTTAACAGCATTTGCATAAAGAATATTAATATAGTGTTAATTTTAGCTTTTTTCTCAGGTGTTCACTTTTTCGATATAAAGTATGAAATATGGTTACATGTGAAAGGTTACTCAGTAGTTGATTCGATTGAGGTGAGGCCATCTCTGACCCATTATGTTTTTTTTCAACCTGTGTTTAACTTTGTTCGCCTTTGTCCACGATCTTAGTAATACTAATATTTGTGTTGTATCTTTACAGTCAAATGTTTCTCTGTCACTGATAACGGATGCCAATGGCTTATGTATTCATTGATGCGTGTACCAAGTGATCTCATAGTTTCACTCAAGTAGTGTCAGACTTTTGCTTCCCAAACTTGATGCTGCAAATGGTCCCATACTGTGGTTCATTTTGGTGAATACTCCATAAACATTTGCATTAGCACACTTCATGTACACTTTCTGTGTAGAGAATGGCGACCATATGGATGAGGATTTGGATTTCTTAGTTATATATAAAACAATTTCATCATGGCTTCCTACTTGAAAAATCTATGTGAAACAACATAGACCAAGTCTGTATTTGTAACTCAATAAATAGTAAAAGATTAATAAACGTATAGGCGTAATCTCTGGTACATATCTAATAATAGATCAGATAATCTAACAAGCACTGTTTGTCATAACTTTTCATTTGGACACTTTTTGAAAAGCCTGACCACTAACAATTGATGTAATGTATATGATGATAAAGTCATGAACATTTTAAAAGTAATTTCCCATCAATTCCATGCATACCAATTTTTAAAAGAAATTCATGCTATGCCGGTGAATGTCTACATAATCATAGCAAACTATTAAATACAATCAGGTAATATATAATTGGATGAACGGAAACCTTAATATTGCTGTAAATCAACACATGGCCATCAACATTCCCATTTCTTATAACAATTCATTTTTTATCTTTCTATCTCTACCAATTAAATGACTTTCTAAAACAGATCCGAGAGTAGGCACTGGAAATAACGTAATACTTTCTGTTGTGAATCACACGGTGATATGTTTACTAAATAATTATATGTGAGAGATCTACATTGTTGCAAATGTAGCAAGTGAATATCACAATAACTCATATTTCTGGTAAGAAATTTCTTGTACGAAAACATTTTATTGCTCCTTTAATTACCGAATATGTTCTTTCTGGCACAAGTGTAGAACATTCGTCTTTTTAAAAAATTACAAAAGTCATGACGGTAACGACATTATCTTCATTGTACGCATGCGTACATTACATCGCTAGTCTTTTAAGGTATTGAGAACTCGCACTAGATTTATGGATGATGCGACTGTTTCTGACCACTTTCAGTACAGTAAAGCAATTGAATCTAATCTGCAGTCTGACCTCGGTAAACTTTGTGAATGGACTGTAAAGAACAATTATGTGTGCTAATTAAACTCAAAGAAGTGAGAAATGAGGTCATGTTTCTCTAAGTCCACTGTCAATCTCCCGCCGTTAGTAATAGGTGAAACCGTCCTAGAGGTGGTTAATTTCTACAGGTGTCTAGGTTTAGGAGTGGCCAGTAATCTGGGATTCACACATTGATGGAATAGTCAGTAAAGCGTCTACGTGTCTCCATATTGTGCGTGTTTTGAGTAGGTATGGTGCTAGACATCACATTTCATTGGCACGTTCATGTCTCTAGCGAAGTGTGGCAAGGCGACCTTTCTGATAAAGTCAGGTCCGCCGTTGTGAGTATTCAGAAAAGAGCTCTTAGACAAAAAAATTATTACTTTATGTCATAGAGCGAGGATCTTAATCTATTAAATTTGCTCAGTTGAAGCCAGACGTCTTCAGATTTGTAAAACAAATCTCATAAAGTATTTCACACCCTGGCCACAAGCTTCATTATTTAGTTACCGATGCATATTTACCAAAATATCAAACATGTGAGAACCAGGTAGTAAAATTTAAATGCAAGACACTCAAGGATGATAGTCCGATTGTTCACACTGTCAGACTTTTACAGTATCTAGGCTAAGCGGTGTCTTTTGTTTTGCTTCGTCTCTTCCATGATTTATAGTAATTTTCTTTTATAAAGGTTGGCATACCAAGTTTTGTATTAGCTGTCCTTTTATGTCTGTAGGTCGTTTTTCAATGTATAGTTTTAATTTTGTCCTTACTTTTTATCTTTGAATGCGTAAAAAGGATTTTTGACACTTAGTATTTACTTTTATGTACGCCATTTCAGTTTGACCCCCTAAGTCACCACAGGATGGTGAAATAAACCATTATTGTTTATCTCATTTGTGCATACCCGTACAGGCAAATTGTTGACCGGTGACGTCATTTGCATTGAGCAGCGTAACAAATAGACAATACCACGTGACCACATATTGACAAATCATATGGTGGGATCATTTAACGGTTGACGGTTTGTCATGGCGAGTGATAAAATGCACGCACACGTCACTCAGTAATACCTGCTTTCACAATGATGTAAACCTTCTCACAGAAGTATGTTTTCGTTTGTGAAGTTCACTGTGTAATATAACTTGTGACATTGTTATCTTCAGATTTAGTAAACACCTTGATCTTGAACTCAGTCTTTCCAATCAAAATACTTTTATTCGGCCACAATGACTTTGCATAGGTTGCAGTACAAATAAATTAAACATCATTATAAATCATTTATGGTGTTACCGTAATTACGGTTGTAAATGATGAAAATTTAATGCCAATATTTGTTTTATATATTAGTAAAAATCCAAATGGAAAATTCAAACTTCAAAAGTGATAATTTACATAATTAACATAGTTCAAAAGAACATGTGACGTCATACTTTACTGACTGTGGAAATAAGGGGATAATCAAGTAGTAAATGTACATATTGTATTAACAATTATATGATCACAACCTTAAAAGAAAGCAGTTACAACGAAGATCATAAACCCTGAGACAAAATGTCGCCTGGCTGACAAAAATCTCACTAACATTGATACAGTTTTTGTCTGGCTAGACAAAATATCTCTTTGATGTTGTAAATCTTCTCGTCTGGCCTGACAAAAACTTAATATCTCCACATGTTATCGTCTGACACGACAAGAAGTGAATTACAATTGTTACATTTTAGTCAATTGACTGTCTCAAATATATCAAAGAATGCACCGACTTTAGGTTTATCAGGGACGTTTGAATTTGGCGATGATCTCCTGAGAAAATGGTAGCTCGTTGAAATAAAGTGTAACAATATTGGTAAATATGTTTGTCACGCCAGACGATTGACGAAACACTGTTGGTAAGATTTGTGTCTAGTCAGACGATAAAATGTAGCAATGTTAATGACAGTTTTGTCGAGGCAGACGATGTATGATTATTATTGTTATTCGTGTGTTACATGACATTTTGTCCTAGCTTGTAAATGTTATCAGAGGATGTATCAAGATCAGTGAGACTGATCACCAGGTTTCATAGACCCAATAATAAAGATAACACACAAACATCACTTAATTTACAGAGTGTCTGCTGTCTATTTTGTAACATTTGTGTATGTTATTTGTTATCATTAACAAAACACTGTGTAAGAGATGTGTGTGTGTTATCGTTATTGTGTCTGATTGTAAAAAAAATAACACCCCAGTTACAGGTTTAACGAACTCTGATTTGGTTCATATTCCCCTCATGGCATGTACGATCATTTATGTATAAACTCACTCGAAATGTTTGTAGACGTACATTTGTTTACATAATTTAACTATTTTCAATGTAAATGACACACAGGCCGGGATTACACTTCGCCTTCCCAAGTCTCATTTGATTTGTAGTCCTATTTCCATTTATACAATGTTTTGTACATTTTCTGACAAAAAAAAAATAAACTGACTATAAATATACAACTTTGGGGTTGTGCCTCGTGTGTACAGTCCCATCCAATGACAGCGTTGTAAATGAGAAGAGATTTGGAGGATATGTATTCTGATCACCAGGGATAGATATTGTGCGATCGTATACTCTCAAAAGGCTTAAATGTAATCCTACTGCAGTTACTAACACTATAAAATGTAAGTTATTACGAAAAATCAAGGTCACGAGGTCTTTAAAGATCTTTGTAGATTTGGTAAACATACACAGATAAATTTGAACAGTCAATCTACAAAATCCAGCAACTGTCTACGTCAGTACTCTCTGTGCTTATGTATTTGCTACGATGGTCTTACGAATTTTACGAATGTATTTTCATGGTACACAGAATTGCCCTTCAAGCTTCAGTACACAATTACAACATCACTCGGTTACTAATCAAGTACTTTGATAATTATGTGCGGTATCGCTAAAACGATAGTGCGTTCTTAACCTATTTTCATGGTTATTTATGGTTCATTGCCGCTATATATTACATTTTTATAGACAAATGTTTTCCTAAGAGCACTTCAAATCGATAACTGCCTCCTTTAGAGGCGAACAGGTATGAATCGATTGAACACTTCCCAGGGTATCAACAATGACAATTACTAGAGCTGCAAAAAAAGTGATAGTTGAACGGCAGTTTCTGAATTAATCACTGTCAACATGAACTTTGTAGCAAATTATTGCTTCCATGACTGTATTAAACCAGGTGTGTTTTCACTTTGAAATGACCATCGCTACACAAGAGTTTCAATCTACATACTACTATACACTTTATGCAACCGGTGTAATAGTTGATATATTCGGCATGTTTTCGTTGCCAACCCTGTGAGTTATTCGTCTAACCAGGGCATTTTGCTTCCATAGGTTCACCGTTGTGTCAGCCACTCGGCGTTTGCATCTGTTGTTCTGGAGAGATGGATTTCGTATCAATGTGTAAGCCACGAACCAAAGATTCCGTGCTCGCTTGGATTTGAAAGTCGATTGTAGTGACAAACCTGTAACCATCGAACAAAATAATTTAAGTAAAAATGGTGAAATAGCAATGACATATTTTATCGGAGTGTCCACATTATACAATTTATAACGCGGAAGGTGTTGAAATGATACGTCAGTCAGTCCGTCTGTCTGTTCGTCCATCTGTCCGTTTGTCATTGTTCACCATATCTGTATGTACAGTCGATCTGTCTGTCTGCTTGTCCATCCATCCATCCATCCATCCAACCATCCATCCATCCATCCATGTGTTTCTGTGTGTGTGTGTCATCATACTTGTATCTGGTTTAAAACAATGGTTGTATGATTTTGTAGTATCACTATTTAGTTGACCAATATGAAGACTTTGGGAAGGATTTAGTACCAGTTCTTTTGTTAGTGTTTTCGAAACAATTAAATCAATGTACCCACCTTGGTTTTTAAATTCTTTCTCCGACTGGATATCAGTTAACAGGTTACAGAAGGTCAATAGAACAGGATGAACATGTGCCTCTTCAACCAACAGGAATCCAACGTACGCCCTGTAGCCTAATTTTGGGTACAAAGAAAGTTTGTAAATGTTCACGTAGTTTCTTTCCATGGCCTTAACTGTCCGTCACGTCTAGTAATATGAGAGGGTGTCTATGATAGGGGTTGTAAAGCCCGTATATTTTTTTACCTAACCTAACCCCCTCCTAAATCAGCCCGGTTCAAATCCAGAATTTTCATATTACCAAGGGTTAAAGTTAAACGAATAACCATGGTATTGTCTGAAGACCTCCGAATCTTTGTCACAAATTCATCGTGAATTCAGTAACCACTGACGAAGCCAGAGTGGATACCTGGTGGAAGCTTTAGTGAGCCCCTAGTATTTCTTGGTGCACAATAAGTTACATTTATGGACATAGACTGAACGTTTACACAGGTGAGCTTTTATCATTTCATATGAAATATGCCTCAGATGTATCTGGTGAGATATTTGTAACTGGCTCATTATATTGTCAACGATTCAACGGATGTTAAGAAATTATGTATGATGGCAATAATATGATGAATAAAACAACTAACCCGGATCTATGAGTTCAATATCCCTTTGAAGAACGCTTCGGTCTAATCTCCCAAGATAAACTAAACCAAAGAATAGACTTCTGAAGAGTCTAGACATGCAAGAAATAAGTCCCAGGATTATGTTGAAGTAAAACATTGTGAAAGAAGTCACATGGAACATTCGCCTGTCAAAAGAAACAAAATAGTATCTATCATTATGCCATGCACGAGCCTAGTTGAACCAAAAATATGGAATATATACTCTGGTCGTTCTACATCACGACAATGTGCGGCCATGCCACAACAACATGTGTCTACGTCACTGGTTCTGCTGTGTTCGAAATATTGCCATTACTTTCCTGATTGTTTTTTATCTTACTGGCGATGGTACAATTATATGATGCCCCAATATTTTTCTTTATTCAGCTGGAAAATACTTGTGACGTAAGGGTTGTCACTACTCGTCTAGCGACTCGTGGTGACAACGGCCCCTTAGGTCACTCGAATTTTCCTTGGCTGAACGAAGAAAATATCGGTGAACAACTATTTCATTGCATTACAGCAGACGTGACATTGTCAATATTTTCAGTTATTTGCTCTGTATCTGATGAAGCTGATGACAGCCTTCATCTGAAGCCAATAATACTCGACTTTTCTTACGGAATTGTTCAGCGTCTTTTCAAAAAATCATGGAATACTAGTTTGTCTTATTATCGCCAAAATATTCCAATATTTCAAAAAAAAACATCACAGAGAAATTATTTCAAAAAAGTATAATGTTGATGAATACCTATTGTCCAGTGCCATATTTTTGCCTTCACCTTGCAAGAAACTGTACTTGGCCCATGCCAATTGTGCTAAATATATAAGTCCACCAAAGACGCAACTAGGCCTGAAAATAGATGATGATGATGATGATGATGATGATGATGATGATGATGATGATGATCATAATGATCATGATGATAATCATGATCATGATCATCATGATCATAACCAACAAGGCATATCATGCTCTGCTACTGACAAAACACGTGTACATGGATGTTTAACTATGCAATAACATGATCAGATATAATATTCCGCTGTTTTATCTCATTGATAAGAGTTCTTTGTTGGTTTGGAGAACGGGATAATATGTTCTCGAAGTATGAAACATACATTTTTAATTTGGTGTTATGGAAAATATGTACAAAAAATGTATTGGATGATTTCAAATCATGACCAATGTCATGGGAGATGTAGGGCATCAGACACCCAATTGGCTCTCGTGTCATCGATCCCCGGTTTTGGTCAAATTTTTCAGGTAATGCTGTAATCAATAGCGACCATATTTAATGAAAAACATTAACATGTGTATTTTACTATTGTCAGATAAGTTACAACATACCAATAACCTATGAGAGGGGATAAAATATCATTGAATACAACACTGTACTTAGGTGTATATGCTTCACAAACCATCTCGGTTAACAATAACGTCCAAGATTATTGGCAACAGAAGTGCTTATTAGGTTTACACTATAAGCAGTGAGACATGGGTGCATGTCGCCATCTTGTTTAGAAGATGGCGGCATGCAAACAACCAATCAGAATTCAAATATGAAGAATGAATAAGGAACGTGTGAAACAGTCCCCATCAGTAAATGCAATCCTATGTTTCGAATCAATATTCTTTCTCATAGGATATCATGGCAAGATATATTGTAGGTCACCACCTGACTATAAAAAAGAAGTCAAATATGGCCGTCATTGGATACAGCGATGCAGCGATACTGTCTTATGATAAGCTTTATGGGTATCAATGCATGCGCATGCGTAGGAGCTAGCGCTTGACCAAATACTAGGTACTAAGTATTCTAGAATTTGGATTAGTGAAGACCCACACTGGAGTCATTTTGGCATGAATAATGTAACACAGTACTTACCATACGAAACTTAACTGATCTATGAAGTTAGAATTGTACCCTTCTCTGATAGGAATGACAATTTGATAGATGATCATGATAATGACCAAAGCAATGCTGATCTGTAATGCCATGAAAGCTGTCAAAAAGAGTCAAAGAGAAATGTGTCAACTTTCTTGTTCTACGAAAAACGCATGATATATTATTTGATCTGAGCGCTATGTCTCAAACAAGGTTCATTTCGTTGAGACGAAAGTTTATTGAATACACAACATCGATGATTAGCACAACATAATCAGAATGCTAATTAATCTGCATGGTTCTGGTATAAAATCTAATTAGTTCTTAGTCCAGTGTTTTTTTAAAATTAAAACACACACACACACACACACACATACACACACAGAGGCAGGCAGACAGGCAGGCGGACAAGTAGGTAGGTAGGTAGGTAGGTCAAGATATATAGATGGATGGATGGACGGACGGACGGACGGACGGACGGACGGACGGACGGACGGACGGACGGACGGACGGACAGACAGACAGACAGACAGACAGACAGACAGACAGACAGACAGACAGACAGACAGACAGACAGACAGACAGACAGACAGACAGACAGACAGACAGACAGACAGACAGCTAGATAGATAGATATGATAGATGAATTATTCCGACTTACCCCAGAATATGAAACCAATTTGATAACCAGAATACTTAAGGTAACAAACCTAGGAGGGAAATAAACATTTGTTAGGAAATGATTCGTTTAACGATTCAAATACAAAACAAACGATCATATGTAGGGAAAACTAAATAACTTGTATTAAGTCTGTTCCATGTTCTAGTGATTTGGAAGATATTTACAATTTTCTTTTTAATTGCCAGACATTTCAAGGAAATCATTTTATCTAAAATTGAGTGAACATTGTAACAAATATGATGAAAACTCAATTGTTCACAAATGTTATTCAGAAAGTCTCAATTTTCGGTTTAATATCCTTTTTAGCAATTGCTTGCTAAGTAAACTATTACTCAGGAGAAAATCTATCATACTAAACGGGAGCTGAGGCCGGAGGTAAATTTATTCGTCTGAATCAGCAGAATATATTAGAAAACTAGTATTATTCGCTTTGACAGTTTTTTTTAATGAAATTAGTTGTGTTGTGTTGTGTTGTGTTGTGTTGTGTTGTGTTGTGTTGTGTTGTGTTAGTGTGTAATCGAGTTGAGGTGTTTGCATTGTTTAACACTAATGGTGGGCAAGTGGTCAAAGTGAAAAAAAATGTCTCGCTCATATAACGTAACCTACTATGGATGAGCGTTACCCCATTTTGAACTCTAAATTGTGTTGTTGGAACACCAAGTTGTATAAAGTGCCCTTACTGTTCATAAGATATTATTTGCAAATCACTTCACTATCAATAAATCCCACGGACAAACACCTGATTTCATCGGCCTTGATTTACCTGGGCCACTAGCTTTTTACACACAGACCAACTTTATGTTATGATCTCTACCCAGAGTTCCTTCGTTCAGTAATATTTTGTGTATTATCAACAGAACATGACCACCATAATTCACACACCGAATATGTTATTTATAAGCTAATTCCAACTCCATGATATCAACGTATTTCAACATTGTGACGTTGCCCTGTTTGCTTGTGCAAAATCAGACTTAACCTGGCGCGGACGAAAACATTTTCAAGAGCATATAACGTGACAATAATTTTACATTTACCAGAGAACTCGCACAGGAACTCTTCTTTTCTGGCAAAAATGATTTGTTCCCAGCGAACATGCGCAGTAGATGCCTTCTGAAAAATAGAAAACAAAGCTCAACGGTATAATTTGAAGGCTTACATTGGCGAAATGTATTCAAGTAAATACAACAAATATTAGGAAACTGAACATTTATAGACAAATTGAAAAATGGATAGATTTTGCTGGTTGGAATAAAAAGCATGATAGCATGAATGTACATTAATCGTACTCATCTATGCCGACTATATGGGGAAAAATGGTGATTTGTTGTGCCCAGATCAATGCATAAGATATGAGAAAGGGTATACTTTTCTGAGCCCGGTCCTGAAGATTTTGGAAACTCGCGTCCAGCTGGACAGGTAGATTTTGCTTCAATTTTAGATCGAGTATTTCTATAATTTTCAAAACAATTCTTCTAATTGTCACAAGTAAGGTTTCATTTCTCAAAGACAATTAGTTTGACCAGGTTTTAGCTATGTCATGATGTATACATTGTATGGTATTTATTTTGTGAGATATAGTTTGCACGAGAAATGGTCTCTTTCGGGAAGGTGGTGTGGCATGACAACAGTTTGGGTTTGGAGGTCTCAGTGGAACATCCCCGTTTCATTACACGGATTTGCCCCCTTCCCCCTTCACAGGATACGAATACGACATAAGAATTTATGACTGACTGATGTAATAAAAGATAACATGTAACACTAGATTTTAATGAGAATTTTATCATGCCCAGTGTGAATCATACCTGTACGAACAAAGCGTATCGGCCATAAAATAAATGACAGCGACGGCAGATAATCCCATTGATATGTGGAACACACCTAGAAATAAATCAAACAAGAACGCATCTGTGTTGATTGAAGTGAATATTTTTTTCCAAACATAAAGTAAGAACCTCAAAATAACTGAAATACATGTATCATGAGACTTTACAATGCGCTTTGGTCTAAATATCAACACTTACAAGCAATCTTATATATGTGCAATTTACAAAATGACCTCCTTGTCATCCAAAAATACTCCAGTAAAATGAGGTAGGAATAAGACCATGTCTAGGCTAAATGTACCCACATGGATTATTTAATTGACAGTCTGTTTGTTTTGGGCTTTCTATCTCTGTCACAATACGTCAGTAAAATATCTTAAATCTTTATCAAAATATGCTAATCCAACATCTTTGATCATACAGATCCAAAAAAAATATGTATGGGTGTCTGTCTGTCTGCCTGCCTGTCTGTCTGTCTGTCTGTCTGTCTATATGTCTGTCTGTGTGTATGTATGTATGTATGTATGTATGTATGTATGTATGTATGTATGTATGTATGTATGTATATTTTGTATGTATGTATGTATGTATGTATGTATGTATGTATGTATGTATGTATGTACGTACGTACGTACCGGGTACGTACGTACGCGTGTGTGTGTGTATGTATGTATGTATGTATGTATGTATGTATGTATGTATGATGTATGTATGTATGTATATATGCATGCATGTATGTATGTATGTATATATGTATGTATGTATGTATGTATGTATGTATGTATGCATGTATGTATGTATGAATGTATGTATGTATGTGTGTGTGTGTGTATGTGTGTGCGTGCGTGCGTGCGTGTGTGTTTGGGTCTATCTATCTAACTATCTATCTATCTATCCGTCTACGTCTATCTATGGTCAGACGGTTTGAAACTTGATTTTTGATACTTGTCATCGCTCTTGATAAAACGCTCAAACGCAACCTCTTTTGTAGTACGTAAACCGAGTGGTGGCGCTGTTACTGGCAATGATGCAATTGATACTACCGTTGCTACTCAGCGTACATGACTAATGTATTTCAGTACTTGTTGTAATAACCGTCTTACTACTGTTTAGAATGAACGCAATTGTAATAACTGTGACGGTACGAGCCGCCACCTCGTAAAGTTTGTTTAGTAGTTACCATATAAATTACTGTTTGTTAGACCCAAAGCGTGTTATTGGGACAGCTAGTACTTTTACTTTGTAGAACTGGGTCATTTTCACTATTTCTGGACCAATCCGGAAGAACTACGTCACCTCCGGACAGTTAGTAACATTGTAGCCAGTTTGAGCGGGAAATACCCAGGTTTACATGTGGTTTGTAGTTTTACGGAGAGTCGAGCGTGAACCGTCGAGTAGTGCGGACCGGTGTGTTGTAAGGTCCGGTTAGTTGTAGTATGCAGACCGTAGTATGTAAGGTCTGGTATTGCAAACCCATGAACTGTAGTACGTTGATGGTGGAGAATAAAGTACGGCTGATGTGTTGAACTGTAGGCGATTGGTTATCGTTTTATTCGCATCCTGTGGGACGTTAACCCCACGGCGAGGACGCGCTCCAATATAACTCAGCAGCTGGAACCCAAGGTAAATTTACACAGCTCTGTCTATGGCCGATCGTTTGATCGGCTGGGGAATAGACGGGCGATTGTGACATTGGTGGCAGTGGTTTGGATATCTGTCGAGTTTGGAGAAAACTGATATTTTCGCTTGCAGTCTAATATTTAAGTCTACATGTGCAGCTGTGAACTTTTTCGTCGACGAACTTTGAAGCAGTGTGTTTCTGTATTTATCATTGTGAACTTTGTAATGGCTACAGCTAGAGAAACGGATGGTATGAACGGTAATGATGATGTGATTTCTTTTCCTTCAAAAAGAAGATTTCAAAGTGACTCTAGATCTGTTGAGTTTGGTGAACGAAGTCAAGCGACACCGGCTAGACAGAGTACAACTTTGTTGAGAGAAAGTGGTTACCGGTCTGATGACTATTCCAGTCCTGTATATCAATCACTTGAAACAATGAAACGATCTCGAGTTTTGGATGCAGTCAGTGGAAGTGTGCGACACGATTTGCCAGAATACAAACCTGACATCGAAAACCAACTTGATGGTTTCAACGGAGAGAGTGAACGACATGAACAGAGAACAATAACAAACTCGATATATTTTGACCAAGATAATTATTCTGCGATCACGAACAGAAGTACTAGCGGAGAAATAAATACATGTAAAAGTGACGAATTAAATAAATCATTCGTCATTATGGACACACCAAATTATAAAACAGAGACTGACAATGTACCACAGCATAAAACGAGCGAGTTAATGACACCGCCAAATAAATATCCCCTTGATCGCCAGTATCAACTTGCTGGACGCTATACAACACAACGTGTTCCAAGTCGAGGTAGAGTACAAGATGCTAGGTACATACCCTCATCGAATAGTGACACATTTGTACAACAAGGAGCTAGACCCAAGCACAGGTCTAGCGACAATAACACTCATTTATTGTCAAACAATTCATTAGACTTCTGTACCTTTAAGAATGAACTGAGTAGATCGGAAAGTACACCAATATTGGGAGGAAATCGACCTACATTCGACACAGTTCAACCTGAACGACGCCCTCAACAGGCCAACTTGGACAAACATATCCCACAGTGTCGATGTGTTTATCATAATCAACGATCAAATGAGTGCGGAAATAACGTATGTGTAGACGAGTCCCATACTGGAGTAAGCAGTCCATCCAACCAATCAATGTTGGGAGTACACAACACAGACCATTCTCCTAGCAGGGGGCTGCATACTCAACCACATGTGATGAATGCTGGAAATTATTCATCACCAGTTACAACATATGAGGAAAAACAAAAGTATCACACAGGTCAAACATCGAACGCTTGGGGACGCTATGATAATGGTCATGGTTATACACATGACCTTCCCCATGGTCAGCAATGTAATAGACGTGAAAACAGTAACTATCAGGCCAACATGCCACAAAGTGTGTTGCCCTCTATGTCAACAGTTGGTAATAGTAACAGCCAACATTCTAGGCACTGCAACTGTCTGTCACCTGGATGTAGTGGTACAACTGTGATGCATGGCATTGGTAACCATGACTACCAGTATAATGTAAGGGATAACAATCAGAGTAGTCAGGACTGCCAGTATAATAGAAGTGATGTGATACCAACATATAATAATGGTGACCAAGCACAAGTTTGTGACACTGGTTCATCACCATGGTTACCACAAAATCCCAACTATTCAAATGAATATGATGTGCCCCGCCCACCATTGAGGAGACAAGCACGCCTTGTTGGTAAGCAACAATTTGAGGACTATGGAATTCATTTTCCAATAAAACCAACTGTAACACCTGATAGATTTGATGGAGACAAACCATGGAGAGACCATATCAACCACTTTGAATTCTGTGCCAAAATAAATAAGTGGAATGACAATCAGAAGGCACAGTTTCTTGCTGCGTCACTTCGTGGACCAGCCCAGAAAATCTTAAAAAGAATACCTGACATTCACAGTGTTAGATATTATGACCTTGTGGAATTGTTGGAGCAACGCTACGGAACCACGGGACAGGCCGACAAATATTTGTGGCAACTACGTAGCCGAAAGAGACGAAGTGATGAATCACTAGCTGAATTAGGACAAGCTATTCAAGAACTAACTGAATTAGCATATCCTGGACTACCAAGTGAAGCTATTGATCGTATAGCAAAACAACAATTTGCTGAAGCTATTCCAGAGAAAGAAATCCGGATGGATCTTCATAGGGAGCATCCTCGCACACTAGAGGAAGCTATTAGGGCTGCAGTCTCTATTGAAGCTTACATTCAGGCCGAAATGGAACAAACTGCACCTGCAAGGAGGCGTTACACTATGAGGGTCCGGCAAGATGGTGATTATTGTGATGAAGAGACATTGTTGAATTCAGGCCAAACCCATGGACTGAATTCTCTTGATGACATTATGACTGCTGTACAAAGATTACAGGTTCAGCAACGTAATTACCAACCTCATAGAGATGAGAGAAGACAACAAGGACCCTGTTATGCTTGCGGGCAGTTAGGACATATACGTCGTGATTGCCCAACCAACCAAACGCAGGAAAACGCCAATGGGCTGGGACTAAGGGCCCAACCCCAGTCCATAGACAGTCAGAGGCCCAGCCAAAAGGTAGTCAACATACAAGAGAGTGCACACAGCATGGGACAACAAACCTGCAAGTGCCAGTGCAGCCAGTAACTAAGTGCCCATTGCATAAAGGACATGTTGATGTTGATGCAGCTAAGCAAAACCTGACGGGTAAGATCAACACAGCCAATCAATAGAGATCATGCAACAATAGAGAATATTGACAATCAACAACCAGTCCATCGTTGTCAGAAGGAAGCTACTATATCAGCCAAACAACCAGTTGAGCGAGACACAGAGAAACCTTGTACTGTAGTTCATATGAATAAAACTGTGTCAACCAAAGATGGAACTGAAAGAACCATCCGTCCTGCATTCTATGTAGCATCAAGCATACATGGAAGGGAAGTAATTTCATTTATTGACTGTGGGTCCGAGATCACAATTATATCCAGTCGTATATACAAAGCAATGAAGTGTGCAAAGCAACCCCCTCTCTTGCCAGCAACTATTACTGCTCTTCAAGCTGATGGTGTTACACAACTACCAGTAATGGGAGAGGCTGATTTTGTGATTAAAGTTGGTCCAAATACCACCCATATAAGGGCTGTGGTTGCTGACATAGGAGAAGATGTGCTTCTAGGGAATGACTACATCCTGGCTGCACCTGCTGAGATTCGCACCCATTCATTGACCCTAGGATTCCATGAAGGAAGTGTACCACTTTTAGATCAGAAAGGTGGACATTTAAGTGCAAGAGTTATGACAACGAAAGACATTACTGTGCCAGCTGGTCACGAGATGGTGATACCATGTGTCCTGTCACGGTCAATCCAAACCAGTAAGTGTGGATTAATTGAACCTACAAAGAGTAGACACCTACAGATGGAAGGAATAATGGTCGGGAGAGCACTTGTGGATACTACAGGTAGGAGTGTTCCAGTACGCATAATGAACATAAGTACTACTACCCAGGTTATTCCACAGAGGACAACTATAGCCATGGCAACATGTGTTGACACTAGACATGAACCAGAACCAGTCACCTGTCCACAGTCAGTTGGTTGTGAGACAGAAACAGAACCCTGTAGTGCTGTGCCTCCACATGTACAGTCATTACTTGAGGAGAGTGTGGCAGCAACTGGTGAAGCCTATCGACAGAAGATTACAGGATTTCTAAACAATTGGTCGGATATCTTCTCTAAAGACAAGAGTGATGTTGGTCGTACTAATATCACGAAGCATCACATTGATACAGGGGATCACCCTCCAATCAAGCAGCAACCCAGACGTCAGTCACCCTATGCTCGTGAGGAAACCTCAAAGCTAGTTGACCAGATGCTTGAGAAAGGAGTGATTGAACCATCTGTCAGCCCCTGGGCAGCACCTGTTGTGCTTGTGAAAAAGAAAGACAATAGCACAAGATTTTGTATAGATTATAGAAAACTTAATGACATTACCAGAAAGGATGCTTATGCCATTCCTAGAATTGAAGATAGCATCAACGCCCTTGCCGGAAGTAAGTGGTATAGTACCCTAGATCTAACATCTGGCTATTGGCAGGTTGAACTTGACTCTGAAGCCAATGAGAAATCTGCATTCACCTGTTGGCGAGGTTTATACCAATGGCGGGTGATGCCCTTTGGCCTATGCAACGCCCCTGCCACGTTCCAGCGGCTAATGGAGTGTGTTTTATCAGGATTGCAGTGGGACATCCTCCTCCTCTATTTGGATGATGTTATTGTGTACTCTGAGTCTATTGACCACATGCTTAAGCATCTGGATCTTGTATTTCAGCGCTTGCGCAAAGCTGGACTAAAACTAAAGCCTAGCAAGTGCCATCTTTTCCAGAAGCAAGTAGACTATCTTGGACATCGTGTTTCCGAACACGGCATTGAGACAAACCCTGAGAAGGTTGACACTGTCAAAAACTGGCCTACTCCAACTAACGTGCATGAAGTAAGAGGATTCCTTGGACTAGCATCTTACTATCGTAGATTTGTTCCAGGATTCTCCACAATAGCAAAGCCTCTCACCCAACTGACGGAGAAAGGCAGACCTTTTGAGTGGGACAGTGAGTGTGACATGGCATTTGAAACATTAAGAGACAAACTAATTAATGCCCCTGTACTTGCATACCCAATACCAGGAGCACCTTTCATAGTCGATACCGACGCCAGCTACTATGGAATAGGTGCAGTTATATCCCAAATGCAGGATGGTGTTGAGCGCCCTATCAGCTATGCCAGCAGGAGCCTTTCAAAGCCTGAGCGCAATTATTGTGTGACACGGAAAGAACTACTGGCTGTTGTTCATTTCGTCAAGCACTTTAGACCGTATCTCTATGGTCAGCACTTTACTCTACGCACTGACCACAGCTCTCTAAGATGGCTTTTGAACTTTAAGGAGCCGGAAGGCCAGTTAGCGAGATGGATGGAGGTACTTGGTGAGTATGATTTCACAATTGTCCATCGTCCAGGGAAGCGACACATTAATGCCGACAGTCTGTCAAGACGTCCCTGCCGACAGTGTGGACAAGACCATGGTAAGACATTACCTACAGACTCTGTGTTAATTAACAGCCCAGATGACAACAAAACCGAAATACGGAGTGGGTCATCTGATGAGTTGTATGTCAAAGATGCTAGTACACAAACTTCTAGCCAATCAACTATATCAATGCTGAGCACTAAACAAGATGTTAAGTGTCAGGCCAAGCCTGGATCGCATCAGTCAGATGGTGAACAAGACTGTGTAAGGGATGACATACAGGATAATCCCTTGAATGCTAAGACAATAGCAATTCAGCATGTTTGGGACTCTAGTAAACTACGAAGACTACAGTTGGAAGATACAAGCATCCAACCAATTTTAGCTGCTATGGAACAATGTTCAGATCCACCAGAATGGAAGGCAGTATCACACCTGAGCAAAGCTACTAAAGCCTACTGGAATGCCTGGAGCCAGCTGAAGGTGATTGATGGTGTTTTACATCGCATATGGGAGTCCACAGATGGCGAGCAGAAGCGTACACTACTGATAGTTCCTGCATCATTGAGGAAAGAGGTGTTCTATGAACTGCACTCCTCGAAAACAGCAGCCCATCTTGGAGTCTACAAAACTAAGCAGAAACTCTGTCAACGTTATTATTGGCATGGATTAACAGCTGATGTGAGATCCATGGTTCGACAATGTGACACTTGTGCAGCAAGGAAGACTACAGGTCGTAAACGACAAGGCCCCTTACAACAATACCTTGTTGGCGCCCCATTGGAGAGGATAGCCTTCGACATACTTGGGCCCTTACCCATTACAGAACGAGGAAATAGGTGGATACTGGTCATAGGTGACTATTTCACTAAGTGGATAGAATCCTACCCTATCCCTAACCAAGAAGCCACAACAGTCGCCCGAAAGTTAGTTGATGAATTCATTGCTAGATTCGGTGTCCCTCGCACGTTACATTCAGATCAGGGACGCAACTTTGAGTCTGCAGTGATGGCAGAGACTTGTAAACTTCTTGGCATCAGTAAAACCAGGACTACGGCGTACAATCCGAAATCGGACGGATTTATAGAACGTTTCAACAAAACTCTCGTACAGACTGTCTCTGTACTTGTAGATCCAAGTCAAGAAGACTGGGACCTTGTCATACCATATGCTATGATGGCATATAGAAGTGCTGTCCAAGAAAGCACGGGTGAGACACCTAATATGCTCATGTTAGGGAGAGAGGTAGAATTACCAGTGGATATTCTCTCCCAACCCCTTCCAGAGCAGAATGACATATCAACAGATTATGCCCAACGGCTTCGTGATAATCTGCAGCAAGCCCATGAGCGAGCAAGAACTGGATTGCAGAAGAGTGCCATTGCCCAGAAAAGACACTATGAAGTTGGTGTGCATGGCAATTCCTTAGAACCTGGACAATTTGTTTGGTTGCGTATTGCTGCATTCAAGCGAGGTAAATCCAAGAAACTCACAGCCCGTCATTGGGATGGACCATACTTAGTCATCGACAAGCTGAGTACAGTCACATTTCGTGTGCAACGCAGTCGACATTCTAAGCCTAAAGTCATACACTATGATCGACTTAAACCCTATGAAGGTACACAGGCAGAAGACTGGAGGAAAGAAAGTGACATGAAGACTTCTGTCAAACAAGAACCTCTGATACCTGATGTGCAATCTACGGATATAAAGCCAGAACCATTACATGATAATCATGTGAAGGAAGACTAACCAAGAAACCAATAATGACAATATCATAGAACCAGACAATTCTTTGATTATAAAAACCCACAATAATGACAGTGATTGTGTTGAAGAGTCAACTCCAGTCAAGCATGAAACATCCTCAAGTCGCAGATATCCCTGCAGAAGACGGAGGACACCAAAATACTTTGGCTGGTAATGTGTTTCAGAATTCATAAAAACGCAAATATTTAGTTTTTGAATAGATAATCAATATTTTATTTATACAGTAACCCAAGGCAGAACCCTTAGTAATCAACGTGTGTGCTGTTGCTATAGGATATTACCCTCTGCTTGGAATATGTAATTTGCAGCATACCCGTATAGTGGAGAGGTTCATACCTGGACCATATGCATGCTCAGTGCACACCTGATAACTTGGAGTACAGCATAGCTAATTGTGGAGCACCATGTATGACATCCGTGTTAGTTATATATAACTAGATGGTCATCATGGTTGGCAAAAATGCAGCCCTGTGTTCAAGTGCCTTGTGTTTACAGAAGTACTCTAGAAAGTGTGTAGTCAACTGTCTGCAGGATATGGAAGCAGATTGTGGCTGTTGATACCTGGAGGGATTGCAGTTATTCTCATAGGAGGTCGTTAACATTTTGACCCTGGATTTGCTGCCACTATTTCAGATGAGTGAAGTCATAGGATTTCCGACAAGGTTGCGGATAGCTCGAATTATTGAGTGCACCTGTAGTTACATGGAAATTTGGAGATATGACTCGGGAACTTAATTATCTGTACGCAGGCTGTGAGTTAATCCTTGACAAATTGTGCCTCATTGAATGGAATTTAACGGACTCTACCCTCGGGATGTTATCGTGTGCCAATGGACGTTAGTTAATAAGAAGAGGAAATCTTATTATGACAGTCGGACAGTTGAAGATAAACTTTCGCTGAGAACTTTGTGAAATTTTTCATTTATTGTAATTATCGCATTTTTGTTTGGACCCTTGCAAATTAAGTCTAAAATTGAACCCTAAAGGAACATTTTCATGGACAACATTTGCATGCTTGTAGTTTAGTAGTGCTTTTCTTCTTTCAATTCATTTTTTAGGTAAGTTACTGACTTGGGACTTCAAAGTCTCAGCAGGGGGCTATGTGACGGTACGAGCCGCCACCTCGTAAAGTTTGTTTAGTAGTTACCATATAAATTACTGTTTGTTAGACCCAAAGCGTGTTATTGGGACAGCTAGTACTTTTACTTTGTAGAACTGGGTCATTTTCACTATTTCTGGACCAATCCGGAAGAACTACGTCACCTCCGGACAGTTAGTAACATTGTAGCCAGTTTGAGCGGGAAATACCCAGGTTTACATGTGGTTTGTAGTTTTACGGAGAGTCGAGCGTGAACCGTCGAGTAGTGCGGACCGGTGTGTTGTAAGGTCCGGTTAGTTGTAGTATGCAGACCGTAGTATGTAAGGTCTGGTATTGCAAACCCATGAACTGTAGTACGTTGATGGTGGAGAATAAAGTACGGCTGATGTGTTGAACTGTAGGCGATTGGTTATCGTTTTATTCGCATCCTGTGGGACGTTAACCCCACGGCGAGGACGCGCTCCAATATAACTCAGCAGCGGGAACCCAAGGTAAATTTACACAGCTCTGTCTATGGCCGATGGTTTGATCGGCTGGGGAATAGACGGGCGATTGTGACATAACTATCGAAATATTAAATTCACATGTATTCTACTAACTGATGCTATCGATTTCATCAAAGACAATTCCCATATTCTATAGCAACGTATTATAAATGTACCATCTTGACATAGTTGTTGTGAACATTCCAATTTTATTTGGTCAAGGATACTGCATGTAACCGAAAGATTAGACATATCAGCCATCAAAACGTGACGTCACAGCCATTATCAAGTACGTAGAAACCTGCACACAAATGCAAGGGTAATCATATACTAGTGTTTAAGCTGTGTTACACTGATCCGTTCATTTTGTAATAAAATGTTGTGCCATGCATACAACAAGATGTATATATATATATATATATATATATATATATATATATATATATATATATATATTGTACATATGGAAATTTCGCAAAAGACTTAATTTTCCTTATTTTGATGGAAAACAAAAACGTAAAAATAAGCATTGACTAAACTGTCTTCTTGTACATCATAGCACAATGTACCGGTCTGGAGGTTAGTATAAATTAGCCTTTGAAAACTAGCTGAAGACTATAAAATCGCAACATTTTCTAGTAGCAAATATATCTAGGTTTATAGTATATTCATAATGTTAAAAGATGAAACTTCATATCGAAATTTATTTTGCAATGTTCTGTCATTTGTTCAGACTGTATGTGGTTATGTGAGAAAGTTGATGGTTGGTAGGCACCATTGTTTATATGAATGTGTAAACAGATTTGTTTTAAAGCTGCACTAGCTGAACTGGAACATTTTTTGAAAATTGCATCACGTGTGGGTAAACGTGTTTTTATAATTATAGTAGCTGAATAAACGATAATTTGTTGGGTCCGTATTCAACAATCAGCGCCCTCAACGGCGATCATGATTTGTTTATGTACTGCTTATGGATAATATAGATCACTGATTAACAATAGACCCTCCACCTACTCTAAAGTAGTAATTAAAAAGAACAGTAACTGCCATATAAATAGTAGATAAATATTTTTAAAAACTGGCGTAGTCGCACCACTTTAGACAAAACGTCCTGACCAGAAACAATTTTTTTTTGGCCTAATGCTTTACCCAATATTTAGATTTCGACTCTTAGGTAAATGCTAAACGGAAAGGTTAAAAACTTGAAAATTATGTTATCGAAAAATAGGACAAGAAACCCGAACTTACTATCTAGGGAATCAGCTACTTGCTTGAATCCTACGAAATCTTCACCATAGTCCGTGTGTTTAGTAAAGAATTCCAGATTTTTTAACTCGGTGTGTATCTTGTTGGAGGTACTAATCAAGTTGGGTATTTCCAGTACAGAAATCTGAACGATGGATAGTAAGTTAATGGATATTATTGAGTAAGTTGGACATATACATACATACATACATACATACACACACACACACACACACATACACACACACATACATACATACATACATACATACATACATACATACATACATACATACATACATACATACATACATACACACATACACACATACATTACATACATACATACATACATACATACATACATACATACATACATACATACATACATATATACACATACACATGCACACACATACACACACATACACATACATACATACATACATACATACATACATACATACATACATACATACATACATTTATACGTCACCTGTCACCAATCTCGCATTCTGATTGGTCGAGAGCCCTGCAGATACACAGGCGTATTTTTCACCAACAGCCGTATTTTTGCTTGTTGTATCACGTGATCACTGCACGTCCCCTTGTAAACAAATCTAGCAGACAACTAGAGATCGAGCTATAACCAGCATTTCCAATGCCAAATTTGTTGTCAATCGAACAAAATATCACCGTTGTATACATTGTAACAAGTCTTTGAACTGTACTTTTCATGTCACAGGGAAATAGTCAAAAATTCCACACACAACCGTGAAAGTCCAGTGACGGCGAACGCACGGTCATCACGCGATCGTAAACATGAATTCCTAAATTTATGAAGGATATGAAAATTACCACCACAGAGGGTGTAATTTTTGCTTAACTAGAACAACAAAATATATCACGAACATTTATGTACATTTAATGGAATACAGTACGCAAAACAAAGACGCACTCATTTTTCAGCTGATGGTTATAAGTTTCAATATATCGCTGAGTGATATGCAAATAGTAAACATTACGTCATACTACTGAGCAAACGCGCACTCTGATTGGACGATAAAGTTAAGGCTGATATGTAAACAACCGCATTGCAGTTATCAGAGAGGTGCATGATACTACGCTCAACAGTATAACGCGGAAGTGATTTTATTTTAACATGAAACAGCATTTTTAGACATTCAAAAATGAATTCATAGTCGCAGGTGACGTATAAGTATGTTATTTGCCAAATACTGTTCCACATCTTGCTGCTCGAGGTAATTTTTCTGGTATAACGGCTCGCCTCCGGCTCTCCGTTATACCAGAAAAAATTACCTCTCGCAGCAAGATATGGAACGGTATTTGGCAAATAACATATACGTACATACATACATACATACATACATACATACATACATACATACATACATGCATGCATGCATACATGCATGCATGCATGCATGCATGCATACATACATACATACATACATACATACATACATACATACATACATACATACATACATATTGTGTACATTACAGTTCGTATGATGACGTACATCTGTTATAATCTATCATTATGACTTATTATCTGTAATCTATTATCTATTACTGTATCTGTTTCTTTGGTGTTATATAACTGTCATAATTACTTTAAAAAGATATTGTACCTTATATATCAACAAGATCGATACCACTAGAGTTCCAAGCATCCGTCTTGAATATTTAAAACCTGGTACCGGCCTGTAGAGGGATCCCTTCAACTTATCAAGCCATCCACTGGATTGCTCGGCAATATGCACTGTATTTGACCTTTTGAATATAATGTATGGATTGCTTTTCAGTCTTTTTGTCTCCCAACGTAGGGATTTCCTACTATAATATTGTATAACTGAGTTGACTATAAATTTTACAAATAACCAATATCTCACACATTTATTATAAAGTCATCTACACGCACACTGACTATGTTTACGTTTAATACAATACTTTCAAGTCATTTGAAACGTATTTATATAAGTGCACATGATTGTGTGTGAGTTCAGGCCACTAAAGTAAAGTCGTCTATAGTTTCGGACGTGCAAGTGTCTGAGTATGTACGTAATGTATGTATGTGTGTATGTATGTATGTATGTATGTATGTATGTATGTATGTATGTATGTACGTACGTACGTATGTATGTATGTATGTATGTATGTACGTATGTATGTACGTATGTACGTACGTAATGTATGTAATGTATGTATGTCTGTATGTATGTATGTGTGTGTGTGTGTGTGTATGTATGTATGTATTATGTATGTATGTACGTACGTATGTGTGTATGTATGTATGTATGTATGTATGTATGTATGTGTGTATGTATGTATGTATGTATGTATGTATGTGTATGTGTCTGTCTGTTTGTGTTGGTGTTGGTGTTGGTGTTGTGTTTGTGTCTTACAATAAAGATTTACCTTGGTTTGTTCAGTATGTGCCTGACATATATACCCCACGATTGGTCGCGTATGCTTTTTCTTTTATGCTAAATAGAAACAGATTATTAATAATTTATACTGTTCTTTTTCAACATACGTTGTAGAATATATTAAATGCGTGAGGAACGAGGAATACCTAGCACTGGTGTGAAGGTTCGAGGGGGGGGGGGGTCATCATGTTTTTAAAATGATTGATAGGGTGATTATCCTGCTTTGGTTTTAACATGATGGGGGGGGGGGGTCAAATACGTTTGTCTAACTTACTTTAAAAAATCGACCTCCGCCAGTAGAAATCGAGCAGTCCCTAAATTCGACCGGTTTCTTTGTGTGTAGCTTGTTGACTGGATTTACTCAGTTTGAAAAAAATATTAGGGTTTAGGATTTAGGAGGTTGTTACGAATTTCTTTTTCAATTTTATTTTTTCCTCAAAGACTACCCAGAAAAAAACAGTATATTAAAATAATAATAACTTTTTGAAAATAGAATAATGTTAACGCGAAATAAAATTGTTTCCCTTGAAATATTTCATTTATTTTTATTTTATTTTTTTGATAAAAGGATGAGCAAAAAACAAACAATAAAACAGTACAATACAAAGAAAATGTTACATATGAATGAAACAATATACATACACTAATGACAAAATGTAACAATGTACACACACACAGAAATGGAAAGACCACCTACAAACCTTGTATAAGTAACTCTAACATTGATTTTAAAATTGGCGAATGACGAAAATGCCATATGAGTAAACACGGCTTAAAAGCTTCATAGAGCAAGTTTTAAAAAAAAACATTGAGCATTGGAGAGATTAATTCGGTGGCAGGGTAGTCTATATATTTAGGGTAGTTTAAAAATATTACAAATACATGTTTTAAAATAGTCTGTGAAATCTGAAATCATAAAAACTATTGTTAGAAAAAGAATAATACTTTTGGTCTCTATTGCTTTCCATAGTATGGCTATCTGATGATATGGTTTCCATTACCATTAACGAAATGTTGGTGTCTTTTCACAGGAATCTAATCTTCTACTACTCTCATCATAGTAAATATATCACTCACTTTTCGATGATTGTTATCGTACATGGACAATAACTCTTTGAAAATAAACACCAAAAATCGAATCCAAATGATCCCACAACAAATGAACTGCAAAACATTAGACGCCCAAAAGTAGTTCTCCTCCATTTCGGATGTTACATTCTTTAGAGAAATCAATTAATAAACAAGACAATTGTATTAACTAGTAGAGCCTGGACGAATTTCTTAAGTCTGTTCTGAATTGTTCAACAACTTTGTCCGACAGTTATCATGGTTACGTGCTTTGTTGGAGGCTCATGGGCAAGTTTACTTAAAGTTTACGATGACGCAATGAATCATTCGATGGATTATAAATTAGCTTTGGTGTAAAGAATAAAGCGTCGGTATGTTATAGTGAATATGGGACTTAAAGTGGTTCTTGACCATTGCCTGAAATGGTGTTTCATTTGGTGCATAAACATGTTACTTTGTTTTCAGGCTCTTACTTGGTTCATTTGCTGAGTTTGATTATTATCATCATGTTAGGGAGCCTTCAGTAATCACAAGGGGGGGGGGGAGACAGGGAAAATCAAGCTCGATCTGTGGTATAAAAAGTGACCCTCCCTCAATTCCTTTCTCTAAAATATGACTCTCCTCCTGTTAAAATATTTCAAAGAAAAATACATTTTGAACAAAGCTTCCCTGTGGCGTAATTGTTAGAGCTTAAGATTAGTAGCCAGGAGGTCCTAGATTCGAAACCCCCTAGAGACATGGAATTTTTCTGTAGTAAGATCCCACCACATTGATAGTTTTTAAACGCATGCGCACATTTGTTATTTCCCATTATTACCACCACAGTGTTTGTATTTAAATCAATGCCTGTGTTTGGATCTAAATGGTTGAGCTGAAGGCAGATAGAACTCCCAAGACTAGATGGGCGCATGACTGAGTTCAACATCTCCACTTCACCCCATTATCCCCAATATCTTGCCGCGCTGTTCCCCCTTTACTACTGTGAGACCCACTCATTTCTTCACACCACATCTAACAGTTATTTCATTGATATATCATATTATTTTTTTCAATGGTGGCAGTGGTGGGATCATGTCAAAATCACAAAATAATAATGCAAAATTAGATTGTAAAAAATGAGTGAAAGTAAAATGCGATCCTCCACTAATTTCAATTTTCTGAAATATGGTCCTCCCCCGCGGACGGATTTATAAAAAGTGATCTCCACTCCAACCTAATTCCCCCGGCCCTCCCCCTGCAATTACTGAAGGCTCCCTTAACTATTAAGTGCAATTGTAAGATACTTACATAATTACTTGGACACTCCCTGAGCTCAACGACAAAAAGGACAAATTTAAAAGTACTATAAAGGAGGCCTAGTACTGATCTTAATAAGATGTTCGTTTGCTTCAGACAGTCGAAAAAGGGATGATACAGTATGCAAACGATCAACACGTTGACACCCGACATGAAAACTACAGAGAACAAAAAAAAACACAATGGAATTTTTAAGATTACAGATTGCAATTAAAATTTTAGTAGTGCATTTCATTTTGACCGACCTACTAAAGAAAACAAATATGGAGAGAAAGTGGAAATCATCATAGGTTATTTAGCTCACGATTGATATTGGCATTGTGCCAATAAACCGCATCGCTTTCTTTCTTTATTTCTTGTCTGTAGTCGGTTGACTAGGTTGACTATGTTTAAAAATTATAAAGATTTTTATGTGGGTTATATACGCCTGCTCCACACAGTTAGAATGGCGAAAAACACACTACGTCACGGTACGGACTGGCATTACTATCATGATATAAGTAGAAATATTGGTGGCCACTTGGCAATTTGCCAAATTTCTGCCCGGTGTACATTCGATTTTCTATCTTGGCGTGCCGCTCACTTTTCAGTAGATAAGATGTTAATAATAATCAGTTTATTTGCCCCAAATAAATACAACAGTGGGTAAATGGGGAGTCAGAAAATAGCTTACAGCTAGTCTGGGCCTGTCCCCTCACATATTTATATACAGAAATTCACAGCTCGGTACTCAATATGACTCAAAATAAATCATGTGTTATACACGATTAAAATTATACAGCTGATCAGTTATACTGCACCACTAGATGTTGCTTGAAGATTTGTTTGAAACGATATAAAGAGTAAAAATTCATTTTGTTTTGACAGGGATGTCATTCCAAATTGTTTGCGCCAGAAGTATTACATTGATGCAGATGTATGTATAGTTTGTGAGGACATTTAATTTGAGATATAGTTTTTGCCAAAATGATTATTCTATCGTACATGTGTTTTATAGGACCATAATATGTTTAAAATATGCTCACCAGGGTATCCCAAGGTATGCACGTTTGCATGTCCAGAGTGTTGGCTGTCATTTCATCCAATGTATTTTTGTTCCGTACTGGGTCAGCATTTTGTGTTAACAGAGTTGTAGATTTTACTATTAAAGAGGCCCGAGCTGAGCTTAGACGCTTTCAATTTTCACTCAAGTAATTAAGTATATATCAAGAAGATGGGCATAATGCAGAATGTACAGTACTGTATAAATTCAACTTAAGAGTCTGAAAAGATATGGTTTCTCTGGTCTCAGAAAACAAATTCACTGAAGATACTTAATTTGGCAAGAGAGAAATAGAAGTAAATTTTCACCCTCTGAATGTAAAAAAACCACCACTTCACAGTGTCTGCCCTGTAGACACAATAAAGACAACACACAAACATCCCTTACACAGTGTCTGCTCTGTAGACGCAATAAAGACAACACACAAACATCCCTTACACAGTGTCTGCTCTGTAGACACAATAAAAATAACATACAAACATCCCCTACACAGTGTCTGCTCTGTAGAAACAATAAAGATAACACACAAACATCCCTTACACAGTGTCTGCTCTGTAGACACAATCAAGATAACACACAAACATCCCTTACACAGTGTCTGCTCTGTAGACACAATAAAGATAACACACAAACATCCCTTACACTGTGTCTGCTCTGTAGACACAATAAAGATAACATACAAACATCCCTTACACAGTGTCTGCTCTGTAGACACAATAAAGATAACACACAAACATCCCTTACACAGTGTCTGCTCTGTGACACAATAAAGATAACACACAAACATCCCTTACACAGTGTCTGCTCTGTAGACACAATAAAGATAACACACAAACATCACTTACACAGTGTCTGCTCTGTAGACACAATAAAGATAACACACAAACATCACTTACCCAGTGTCTGCTCTGTAGACACAATAAAGATAACACACAAACATCCCCTACGCAGTGTCTGCTCTGTATTTTGTTAATGATGGCAAGAATACACATGTACACAAATATTACAAAATACAGAGCAGACACTCTGTAAGGGGTGTTTTGTGTCATCTTTACTGTGTCTATCTCAACATGAAACCTAAGGCTAAGGCTTTATGCGTCGTTTAATAGCATTTGAAAGCTGAGAAAAAATCTCATGTAACTTACCACCAGTCCAACTGGGAAGACCATCAATATCAAGGAATGACATACCACTGAGCAGGTTCAATGCACTGTTGGCCGTCAAACCAAATGCACATAAGTAACCTATCATATTGTCATGTTCATCGAGAAGGTTGACAGCTCTACAAATAAATGGTTATGGCATCTGTTTGATCGATTTTGAAATAGGAAGATAGTATAACAGCGAAATTGTATGGACAATTCTACGTACATGTAAGAAAGACATACATACATACATACATACATACATACATACATACATACATACATACATACACACACACACACACACACACACACACATACATACATACATACATACATACATACATACATACATACATACATACATACATACATACATACATACATACATACATACATACATACATACATACATACATACTACACTTTAAGATAGCAAGATTGAGTGAATCCAGTTTCTTGGGACATTTTGTCAACATGAAATGAACTAACAAGCCACCATGCAAACATCAAAAGCAGATGTCAAAACATTGGCATACACTTGTCTGCGTACTTTGCTTTTCGCCTAATTGATCGTCGTAGTGTAAATATTTGTCTCTAGGTACTACTATTCAAAAGCAAAGTACTTTCCCCATTCTATTTCTTTATTATCTATATTTCATTAGACTTCATCTGATTAGATGTCAATAACTATAGTTTACCCTTTTGTGTTATTCAACCTGAAAGCCTTACGGAACACCCCATAAAAAAGTAGCCAAAACAGATACAACCCGTTTCAAGTTACCGTTAACTAGCACTGTCTCTGTTTGATACAACCCTGCAGAAACCAATAAGAAAATGGATATTTCTACACTAAGATAGTAAGATCGCAACTTCTTGCTACACTTTGTCTATTATGAAACAAACCATTTAAACATACAGTGAGTAGACGCAGACACGTGTATGCCAATGTTTTGACATCTGCATTTGAGGTTTGCATGGTGGCTTGTTAGTTCATTTCATGTTGACAAAATGTCCCAAGAAACTGGATTTTTACTATCTCAAAGTGCAATATGCACAGTTTATTGGTTTCAGCATAGCTGTATCAAACAGAGCAGGTGGACGGTAACTTGAAACGGGCTGTACATACCAAACTAGAGAGATGATAGCATTTCAGTAAGGCGATCGAAACAATGTTTTATACTGCATGTCACCCAATGTTTTTATTGTTATGAATTACAAAAACAAAATACAGACACTGATAGCGCGCGCACATAAGCTTACATCAAATTCAATATTAATGTTACATTTCCTCTCACTGTGAACAAAAAATAGAGTTTTCTCTTTGAATCTTCCTTGTTTCATCTGACAGCAATGTTGATTTGTGTTCACAAAGAGACAAAATGTATCATTGTATATGCTTGCGCTATATCAGTGTCTGTATATTGTTTTATGTAATTCGTAACAAACAACGTTAAAAAAACATCATTCAAACTCTATAGTTTCTCTGATTTGGTAGTAAATTCCACCCCTAAGACCCATTCTATTTCATCACATCACCTATGTAAACCATTAATTTTACAGATTGACTAAAGACACACTAAGGACCGAGACTCTCAGAAAAGGCGTAAACATTGTTGTACATCACGAAAGTAAAAACAACAAGGATTATAAACATGATGCTTTATTCCAACTTACATTGAAAATGATGGTCTTCCTCCACATACGTTTGTGGCCATTTTCTGCCTCTTCTCAAATAACGAGAGAAGCAGTATTATGGTGATCTGTAAAACAGAAACGAAATATGGTTAAAACCCAACATAATTATTTCTTCTTTTTTTATGTGGACCAAATAAACTGAAAAGAGTAAAACATGAGTGATGGAAAGGAAGCGTTTTAACTCGGTTGATGTAAGCATTCTATCTCTATAAATTTGAAGTTTGCACAAAATGTCAAGTTTACGTTTTTATTCCATCATGTATGTCTTTCGGTCTATCTATCTATCTATCTGTCTGTCTGTCTGTCTGTCTGTCTGTCTGTCTGTCTGTCTGTCTATCTGTCTGGTTGTCTAGCTGGCTCTTCGTCCGTCTGTCCATCCGTCTGCCTGCCCCCATAAGTGTATATCTTTGTCTTTCCTAATATTTTCTGTGTGTATGTGTATGTGTATGTGTATGTGTATGTGTATTATTATTAGACTTTATTTAAACTCGATAGACTGTTGAGCCAAAGGCTCTTCTCACACAGTGTCGAGATAAAAATATACAATATATACATTAAAAATACAAAACCATTAAAACAAATACAAGGGTGAGTAAAATGGCAAAAGCCAGAAGAACAGCCAGGCGACTACTAAACTAACTGTTTTCTAAAAGATGACATTTACATTTACGTTTAAAAGACTGAAGAGTGGAGCATGATTTGATATCAATACTTAAATCATTCCAGGTTTTAACACCATTATATAAAAAACTCTTCCTAAAAACTGTGTTCTATATGTATGTGTATGTGTATGTCTTTGAAAATAGTCGTTCATTTTCAGAGCTGTGATATTCAACCATTTTCAAGATGCCTACGACTTTGTAATGTGCGTTTTACTTGTGTTTATCAATACAGAAATTTGTAATACTTACAGCAACAGGTATTCTGATTGTCAAAGTGATCATATTATGGGATCCAAGTGGACACAGCTTGTCACTGCTAGATGTAAGACATTTCAAGACAATCATAAATAAGACACAAGACACACGTACGTACATTACATCCTTCATTCCTTCAATCTATCTCCTTTCTCATTCTTTCCTAGTTGTTTTTAATGATGCATTTATACCACAGATAAGTAACTGTGATTATACCCCCCCCAAAAAAAAAACAAACAAAAAAACAACAACAACAACAACCATAACACAGGTCATTTAATTCCCTTCACGAAGATAAGAAATGCTAGCCTTTTATCCTACAATTTGTAACAAACTATATCTAATAATAAAGCTAGGAAACAGAAATAATTAAAGTTGAAGACTACCAAGGAATTTTCAAGATATAAATATTGTAGACACTCATTCGTACTTCCTTTCTTTGGCGTATTCCTAACTTTAAATGAAGTTGAAAGGAAAGGATGGTTTCTGAAAACAACAATAGATAGAAAAATGGAAAGGAAATGTTGTTGAGTTGTCACCTGTAGCGCTGTGTGCTTGGTAATTCTGTTGTCGATGGCGCCTTGGGATTTTGACTCGATGCCTCACCGTCGATAATAGACTGATCTGGATCTGGCCATCTTGCAATTGAATGACGATCATCAAACCAATCTTCCGAATTATCTGCAAGTTCACGGACCATCATTTCGGAGTCATTACAGCCCGACTGGTTTCTAGCGAAATCGAAAGGAAGGGTACATCTCACGAAATCACCCATATCCACCACGAATAAATCGTAGAACGTATAGGTAAGATCGACTACACCAGAATATGTAATGTAGAGCAGAATGACAAAGAAATAATCCGTCAAGTACGTCTTCAGCCCCTTCAGTAAGAATAACATTTCGGCGACCTATAGAAGGTAATTACATGTTTTAAAAAAAAGGAATTGTAATAATCAAAGAAACATACTTTTCATTGAATAATATAATAATATTCTGAGGCACGGAAGAGGGATGACAAATTAATATGCATTTTTACCACCAGCTCATGTACATGTTCTGGTCACATCTGTCGACTGATATGTTTGTCTGTCTGCTTGTCCGTGTGACTAACTGACTAATTAACTAGTAACTAACTGACTAACTGACTGACTGACTGACTGACTGACTGACTGTTTGGCTGGCTGGCTGGCTGGCTGGTTTGCTTGCTTGCTTACTTACTTGCTTGCTTACTTGCCTGCCTGCCTGCCTGCCAGCTGGCCCGGCGGCGGGACCTCCCCCCCCCCACACACACACATACATACATACATACATACATATATACATACATACATACATACATACATACAGACACACACACACACACACACACACACACACACACACATACATACATACATACATACATACATACATACATACATACATACATACATACATACATACATACATACATACATACATACATACATACATACATACATACATACATACATACATACATACATACATACATACATACATACATACATACATACATACATACATACATACATACATACATACTTGTACTCCGGCTGGGCGTTAAATTTCGACTGACAGTTACAAATGAGGGCTATTGACCAATCAGGGAAAAGCGTGAAGACCGGTGTATCAGCAGAGTAGCAAATTTATTACATACATACATACATACATACATACATACATACATACATACATACATACATACATACATACATACATACATACATACATACATACATACATACTATCCTTTGGATCATAATAGATACTCAGGATAGCATCGTTGTCAGCATATATACATTGTATATAATAGGATTTGACTTTTCACAGACTAATGTCTTAAATTCTGTCCAGATACACTAGTTAAGTGTAAGCGTATGTGTCTTTATACTCGTTAGCCGTATAAGAGAAGTACGTGTACTAAACTTTTAACATACCTTTAGTAACAGCAACTCACAAATTTAAGATAATATGAATATCGTTTCACATATGTTTTGAAGTGCGTGATGTACCAATATTGCCTCACAAGCGGATAGTCTGTAAGACTGAATTCGTCGTTGAAGTCGTTGCCTCGCCTGGTTGGCTTTTGTCGTCATGGTGATAAGGGAATTCAACAGCGCCAGTACTGGGAGCTATTTTTTCTATCATTATTACTTATGTAGCAAACAACGACAGTTGATCATTTTTCGTATAGATTAATCAGAAGAAGTTCTGTGAAGCATGAAAAATAAAATATTCTTGTTTGACACATGGCCTGGGATAAAAGAACTCCTTTCTTTCAGCCAAACAAAGAAATACATTAATTTATTAAATTATGTATTTTTGATGTCAAAGAATGTTGTTTTTGTGAATTTTGTGTGTGAATTTTTATCTTGGAAGAATATTTAATTCATGTGGGCCAACCCAAGAGCCCAGTCCAGCTTTGAATATATGCCATTCATCACATGACATTTATTCTTGTAATATAATGCTGATCATTTTGGAGCATGTCTGTTCATTACTGCTAAAAGAAATATTGGCCATGCAAATTTTTTAACTTGTTTCTTCTACGTATGTGCGTACTTTGTCAATATTTGATATACGGTCGTTAAAGACTGAATACCTCTCTGTGTATATTTTTTACTGTGCAGTTATGTAATTGTATTGTATTTGTATTTTAATATTTCATTTACTTTTATCACATTTGGGTCATTAATATGAGTTTTTAGAACCTCAAAGGGAAGAATTGTTTCAATTATTATTTTAGTACTGAAATACTTATTTGAGCTACCCTAGATGAATAATTTTATCAGTAGCTATCATTTATTAATAAGGTCATGACATATCTAAAGGTAACAGTGAGTTCGAGAAAAAGTATGCATAATGGATGCAATTACAAGTGGTGCAATGTTTTGACTTCCTTGACAATAAATATCGCTCAATCAAATTAAACTATTCCAACAGTATAATTTGTTGACAGTCGAACCGAGACAATGTTCTTCAGCAAACTTAGGTAACCTTTTCATAAACAGCCCTCATGAATATTTCATAAATTGATGAGGGTGAATATGCAGGTATGATGTATCTTACAAACTGTTTAATATGAGATATATACGCGTGCACAATTTCCTTGAACGAAATGATTGAAAAACTGGAAACAGATCTACATAACGTGAAAGGCAACGACTAAATTAGCTCCTTTAGTAAAACACTAGATACAACATTTTAATGAGGGTATGATACATCATACAAAGAAAGCTATATTTCTGTTGATTTTTAAGATAAGGACAAATTATATATTACACCTGACGGAGTTTGAATTGTCACGTGTAGAGCAGACACTGTTTGGTAAGTGAACCACAAAGCCTATTACTGCTAATTGCTTGTCTTGGCTCAGTGAATATATTGTATAAATGAGTCGCAGCACAATCCAACACAACAAAGAAACGAGTACAATCAGGGAGCCTTCAGTAATTATAATGGGGAAGGTCGGGAATTGGGGGGGGGGGCACTGTTTATGCAACGGATTGGGCTCACTAGTAATTCCCCTAGCCCTCCCTCTTGAACTAACTCACAGAGTCTTAGTAGTGGCGATAGTCTAGGTTACCCAGCCTTTTACCGTTGAGGGCTGCTAGGAGTGTATAGCCCTCAACGGCAACAGACTGGGTAACCGAGACTGAGACTATCGATAAGCACAATATGGCGAATTTCGTCGTTATGTTAAATGTTTTCGATACTACTGTGTACCCAAGCATATACAGATAATACTATTGTACATGTGTGAATAGGGAACATGAACATGACTTTCAGAACTTGTGCAATCAATTTTACCTTTACTGAGTTCATATAATTTGGTACATGCACAGGTGATAATATGGTATAGTTTGCTCATGTAGTTTTTAATTGTAATTCTTTTAAATAATTAATCATTCTTATTAATTTGGTAATATCTTGAAAATGCAAGCTTCAAATTTCATATAATGCAGTAGACACGAACAATAATAAAGTGTATGTGTCCTTTAAAGTTGAACTAACTGCACTGAACACCACCCCACCCCATCCCATCATCTCCATCCAGTGAGTAAATTAGTCGCAAACACCGACCGACAGCGCCCGCTACGTTATAATGATAAGGTTAAAGGTTATTACATGATGTAGTACAGTGTGGATATTTTCATAATGGGTGAAAGGCAGGAGTGAAATCTCTATTTTCACGTCGAATTCTGCATACCTCGTAAGTAGAGCTCGTGTGGTTATGTTTCCTTATGTAGCTGCAGAAAACCTTAGTTTTCATTCACCGATCTGAAAGGGCAAAATTACTGATCAATGAATGTGTGTACGTACTGCACTGTTGGCAACGCGACGCTGCAACATCACAGTCACTCGTCTTGTCATGTTTACATGTTAACAATATGATGTACCAACCAAGTTCTCGTCTGATAGTCAAAACATCGGTTTGTGTCAGGTCGATTATTATAACATGCAGGGTATGTTGGTTGAATAAGGGCAGACAGAATGAGCACTTGGGTCGTTAGATGGTCGACGTCTATCATGTTCTAGCGTACTCCTGCTTGTATACGGAGTAATAATTGGGACTCGATTCTGACAATTGTCCCTCCCTTCTACAATATACTCCGGAACAATAACCGGCAGCGATATTTTTGGAATATCGTATATACCTAATAACGTCATTATTTTGTATTATGATCATCCTAGACTAGAATATTACTAGTCCTGCTTTGCAGACGGTGCACGGGTCAAGATTACTGACAGGGGCGACTTACTGGACGTATATGCCTGCAAGCAGGACTAGCATATTACCATCCTGGAATAGAATATTAGCTAACAAGTGACTGCTTGTCGCACATACTAGTAACAGTGGAGGGGAAACACCATCTATGGTTGTGTCAACTACAGTGTGTACAGTGTATACATCGTACTAATCTGTTCCTGCGTGTAGACGGAATCATGTCAATCGGTTAGGGGTTACTTCGAAGCTTATGATTAATTTGTTTCATGTGAGGGGACACGACTAATCCTGTCTGCAAGCAGGACTTTATAAGTCTAACCCAATGAGTATTTCCTTCAGAAAATAATGCAAGACTTACAGAAAAAATGTACAACAAAAGAGGACATTGCTATGTTATTGTTAATTTTCTTTCTCCCCCCCCCCCTAAGAACTCACAGGGTGGAACCTGCTGCACCATCGATAAAAGCCGAGTGAGAAACTTAAGTGACTATCATGGCACATCTTAGGATTCCTCTGCAGTACAAGGCCCCATCTATTGGAGCTATGTTTGAAAATGGAATTCCAAGTATTGAAACATTACAAGCTGTACTCAAAGATATTGACCAGCAATTAGATGACAATGCCAATGGGTAAGTCACAGTGAAATTACTGCAATAGTCAGTGTTCTCCCCACTATACAGAAAGCATGGTGCTATAACCACCCTTGCCACCCAGGCCACCAGAATTCTGTCCTGCTTCAGATGTGTTCTACCAGCATCTGCAAGCTTCAGTAGTCTTAGTCTACCTGCTAGACCTCTCAACACTCTGTTTCTGAAGATGGCAGACAATCGAGGCTGTCACCCTCACTAGCGACCTTCGGTTACCTTTACAGTGAGCAAAAAAAATCTGAGGGGTCTAGCAGCAAGACTACAGTAGTCTGTGAATGACAAAATCATAATAAATGATACATGAAGAGAAATGGCTGATCCCCAATGTACATGTGTGTATGTGTTAAAATAAACATGTGAGTTTGTTCCAGTGTTGAAAACATACATATTATAATATGCTGATCATTCTGCAAACACTATGCAAATTATGTTATTTATATGCAAATTAGTATGCAAATTAGCTGTGAAGCATAGACCCTGGAGTATGTGTACACTCCAAGATTTATGACTATGTGTGTGTTGTTGTTGTTGTTGTTGTTGTTGTTGTTGTTGTTGTTGTTGTTGTTGTTGTTATTTCAGTGGTGCTAATACCACAAAAATGGAGAAATTTGTGTATAGACTTAGTTTCCTGGTTTAATAGTTCATCTTTTTATGGGGAGCATTGCATATTAAGTCTTAAGAAGTTGATTCTTTTGAACAATCGTGAAGAATATGATTTGATTTTAAAAAATTTGAATCTGATTTCTATCAGCTTGGAAGAAAAGATGCAGATTATCATGGAGTCAACCAACGATATGTCAGGTAACCTTTACATCAGTCCCAGAGAAGCTGTAGAACAACTCAACCAATGTGCATTGATAGAAAGAGCAGCGTGCTCACCACCAGAACCAGAGGATGTTGCCAGAATGCTAAGGAAAATAGTAAGTCTTCAATCATAATGTCAAAATATTAAATTTTCATACAAACAAAGTAACACTTTCATTAAACTGCAGTGGGCTTTAAATTTACATTTTTGAATGAATGGATTTAAAACAGTTTAGACAGTCATTAGACAGACTGTAAATATATAGCAAACATGAACTTGGACATTGTTTTGACTTGTGGCATTTTTTGGAACCTGTGAACTGTACAGATACAGCTTTTGATATAACCATTTTCTGAAAGTATATTTATTTATTTATTTATTCCATGAAGTACACTTTTTGTCTTGGGACTGAACTATGCATAGATTTATCAGTGTTTTTGCTAAGGTTTGGGAACCCCGGTAACAGAAAGGGGAAAGAGGTAAAACTGGTAGTGCTTCCCATGCAATGTATCATAGTTTAGGTGGGGAACCCCGGTAAAATGATGTGGGAACCCCGGTAGATTTTACCTACTTACCGCCCTTAAATAAAACACTGTTTATATATGAGCTGCAATATCTGTTCTTTGCATATATAGTGAAAAAACACCATAAAAAACTGTAGTAGTAACTGTATAAACGATCAATCTATTGAACATCTGACTGTTATATTTGTGGTATTTGACTCATGGTCAGCTCATAAGCTCTTCACCTTCTTAATAACTGTAGTTGATATGATATGATGTTCAATTCACTTAAGGTTACCTAATAACGTTAGGACTTGTGATTTCTGATTCATGACTTTAGTCCTACCTAAATATGATACACTTTTAAAACTGAACTAGTTGCAACTGGAACATTTACAAAAATATTTTGTTAGATACAATAACTTAATCATAATATTGTACATCCTGAATGGTATTGAATCACATGTGAATGAACATATTTTTGTTGCTGTGTACATGATATGGGCCATTATGGTACAATAAATGAAGTCAAATTAAGTTTCGGGTGTGTACCCAAAAGTCAGTACCCTCAATGGTAATCACAATCTCAACCTGTTTCTGTACTACTTATGGATAATATCAACCACTGATTAACATGTACAATGTCTAATTTATTGGTATTTTAACAATTTTCAGTGAATAGATTGTGGTTGTCAGATCCAAAAATTATACTGCAGTCACAGATTAGTGAAGATTTAACATGGCGACAGATTCAAAACCAAATTTTCACTTTCACTCAAGATATACATGTAAACTTGTTACAAGACCACGTACTGATAACACAGATACAATGTCTATAAGTCCATGTAATTAACCATTTTCAGTGAATATATATCTTTGGTTACTTGATGAAGAAAAATGTCCCAAGTTGCACTGCCAGTGTAGTTTTAAAATTTTCATGGCCATGCGTGCATAGAACTGATAATGGTCAGAGTAATAAAGAGTAAGAGATGTTGAAAACTTGAAGAAATAATTGCTTACTGTTGGTATATATATAACAGAATATCACTTGGTATGTGAGTACATGTAGTTCATAGAATATTGACTTATTTCGGTGCAGGTCCAAGTCAAAAACACTAATTACAATCATGGTGCTACCCTTGTTCTAGAGTGAAGCATGAGATTGGTTATTTGGTGACTTGATAAAGAAAGAGAAAAATTTTGACTGAAAATGTTTTATATGACTCAATTGCAGTTACAAACCTTAGATAAATATCCTGGGTGTGAAGAGACTATATTTCAAAATTTGCTGAAGTTGTCGTCTCACGAAGGCATTGCTATCCCTATCCGTGCTATATCATCAGCACTAGCCACAGAGTCCACCATGTCCATCAATGCTGTGACTAATAACACTGAAGAGATGAATGAAACGGTGTGGGACGATATCCGATTGAAACTCCGGCGATACTTCTATGAAAAGCTCCAGATGTTGCCACTGACTGTCAATCCTGAAGCAGTTGATGGAAACGACTGTAAACGAGCTGAATACTTACAGAGTCTGTGTGTCTTGTACCCTCACGAAGAAGTCTGGAAAAGATACCGCTCAATCCGAGCTCAGCAGCTGGAGTGTATACTAAGCGATAAACTACCTAAAGCTGAAATGGAAGAAGAACCCAAAGAGATCAAATTAGAGGTAATAACACCAGCATTCAAGGAAGTGGTGGAAATCATGAAATCTATGATTAAGGACGACTTTGAGGTGTTGATGTCAGAGGTGTTTAATAACACAGTGGAGACCTTTCCAGCAATTCTAGAACTTTACTTAGATCGTTTGTCAGAAGCCATCAGTGGTATTGTTGACAAGGTATGGATTGATTTATCACAAGGTAACAGACTTAGCAGCCTACAAAATGGAAATGCTGTTGTCAAGAATGGTACAGGACATGCTGCTACTGAAGGAAATGGTATGCAAGTCATAGGTTAGTTAGTAATGAATTAATCTATATGTCTTCATTTTGTGTACATACTTCACTATCCTAAAGCTAGACCATTTACTGTCATACCTTGCAATGTAACTTCAATGAAAACCAGTAAGGCCTAATAAAAGGAATTGTTTGGTTCCAGTTACCCGACCCCACCTAGTTTTTCACGCCAACCCTAAACTTTTCTTTTTTTTACATATTCAAGAAAAAAATAACATAATTGCAAAAATTATGAAGTCTCGAAAGAAATAATGGATACGGAAACTGACATCAACTTGAAAAGATAATATAAAACTGTTCTTCCAATCTGTAATGGCTGTACACCTGATGAGAAGAAACCAATAACACAGAGACCATATGGAAAACAATGGAAATCATAACTACCTGAACTGGACACTCAGATATGAAAAAAAAATATTTGAAAAAATAAAATAAAAAATCTACCTACCCCACCTATTCTAAAATTGAGCGTAATCAGAACCACACAACATTTTTAGTTAGGCCTAAATTCTTGTGACACACAAAAATATTTGATATTCACCCACCCCTTACCATGTACATGTATACTATCAAAGTCTGTGTAAAGATTTGGTAGCAGATAGATATGCCTTTTCTCCTCTCCCAGAATGATACTTTTACTTTCAACTCTCGCATTGCTATACTACCATGAATTTACTTTATAATGATACACAAGTCTAGTCAGGCCATTTCTTGTTTAGTGCCGAGATCACAAATTTAGTTCTGCATCAAAATTTATAATTTTGTTTCACGTTTGCAGATGAAAATTTCTAATCGCAAAGTCAAAGAATTCTTTGAAAACAAATCCCAAATTTTGGCTGCGATCTCAACATTAGCATTCCCTCTCACTTTGTTCACTATTCTTACTTTATTTTGATCAGATTGCAAGATATTATCTAGGAGTGATGTGTACAGCCTTGTAACTATGCTGTCTGCTACCAGTGAGCTGGAAACTTTTATAGATGATCTCCACAAACTGACCATATGGAGTCCTGTAGTTGGAGATAAACCGTCAAGGCAGAAAAATACACTGAGAGGTAAATCATTGTATACCATCACAATTCTTGGTACCTGTGCAGTTTACATTTAGTACATAAAGTACCAAAGAGTACTTTGCACTGTTGCATGCACATACTAGTGGTATTGGCACTGCAGTGCAATACTGAAAACATTATTCAAATGAGGGCACGGTTGTTCCATGCACACACAATCGCACAGTATGATTTTTATGGAAATCTGCCGTTTTGGATAAACAAATGTAATAATAACAGAACCCCATGCTGCGTAAGTGACAATGTGGATACTTAGGGGTATTTGAACTCATGCTCACAGTGTCAAAGGAACAACCACAGAGAACACTGCAAGCACTTGTGCAAATACCTTGAGTACTCCGCACTGCACCCACATGTCATGACGTTCTGTCATCATGTCTTTAAAATAAAAAAGCAAAGTTGTTACTCTAACAATAATTTCATGGTCTGTTGGAGGACTAGAGTTAATAAACGATTTCACTTAGTTTGAAGTTTTATATACATTATTTGTTGCTTAAGAAGGTGTTCATTTATAAACACGTATAATTTTGATGGTTTGATTTATGGCATGTAATTTACCAGCACTTGATTTTGCAAACTTTAAGCAGCCTTTCCCATATTCATACCCGAACACGATGTATGCATGTTTCCCACACTTTGATTTCAATCAGATTTCAGTGACAGTGGCATTATGTCTTGCAGGTGTTTTGAAGCACAATTTTCGTGAAAGGGAGAAAGAGAAGCGGGGCTACAACACCGATAAAGATATCAGTTTTGCAACCTCAAATCATTCCTTGCAACCTGATTCCATACCTCCACCATTTGGTGTTACTCAGGCGATGTTAGGTGAGGATGGTACACACCTGGAAACACCACCAACTATTAGAAAAATAGCCAGTGTGGTAAGTCTCAAAAACTTGTAAAACTACAAAATAGTTTATCTTGCTCTGTTCAAATGTCAGTAATAAAGTAATGTCTCAGAGTGATGTGGAATAAAATAGACTGCCAGTTATTGTAGGTGTTACTCTTTTATATTCATAATTTTTTCGAAAATTAGCATTTATTGCTAAACTTTGCAAACCATAATAAAACGAATGGTTTCCTTCTGGATTTACAATGAGTAACACTGAAGTAAAGCACTTTCTCTATGTGCTGTGCTCATTTTTTTAGCATTCATATCAAGTGTAAAAGTATACTGCTTCAATTGGTTTATTTATAAGCCCAGCATGTGGGCTATCTAATGTGGTCAAATAGCAAATGAAACAGTATACTTTTACACTTAATATGGATGTTATAAACGATTGTGGTACATACAGAAAATGCTTTACTTTGATGTTATGGGTTAATAATTGTCATTTCTAAGTCATTCAGACTGTAACAGTATGGTTATGAAATTAAAGTATCACCAACATGTACATCTACACTTACTTTATTTTACTTTTTAAAATTTTTAACCTGCCAACTGACCCATCATTTTTAAGTCGTTATGATGAGAAACATAGACGCCCTAATGTAAATAGTAAATTCACTTCCATAACACCATGTATGTTATTACAGGATAAACCAAAGTGGGAATGGTGTAATAATTATGAAAAGTTGATACCATCAATATCTAAGTCCTTGTCAACCATGGTGGAGACTACAACACATGAAGCACTGACAGCAGATTTCAAGATCTATGAAAATGAACACACTTTGGAAACTGAGGCTGTTTGTGGTAAGTTTGTCGGTTTTGAAATGTCATGTTCTAAGTGACTTTAGTCTTTGTTATTTGCCTCCAATATTAATCGTAACATTGGGGACTGAAACAGGTTTTTGTTTCCTTGAGTCAAGTGAACATACTGAAGCAGACTTAATGAGTTATCTGCATGTATGAGATTTTGGTCCTGAGAGCAAATTTCATCAGACTTTGCCTTCATGAAAGTTCCGTAAGTTTCAGTTCCAATCTCTAGGTTAGCTCAGTTGAATGTATGACATTGTTACACAAATATAGGGGTGTACAATGATGTACTGAACATGTCCATATATGGGCCGTAAAGACTAATAATCTTTACAGCCCAGATATGGGTTTCACGGACTGAGGTTGTACAGTGGAAGGGCCCAACTTTAGTAGCAATATTACTGAGGTCAGCAAAACCCTTATCCTATACCCCATGTAGTGGCACAGAAACACCTGCATCACATAATGACATAAAACTGAGTGAAATATTAGTTTATATCACAAAATAGTGAAGAAAGAAACAAAGCCAAACCAGTGGGTTCTCATTGTTAATGTTCTTTTACTTTTTTACCCAAATGTAGGTGATTTGATTGGTGGAAAGAGTGATTATCCCAAGAGAATCACCAGGGTAAGTGTTATGTCACATGACTAGTCTATGCACAGTAGACTACAAGATACATTCATTGAAGTCACTCCAATAATCTACACTTCATCATGTCTTTGTTAATCAATCACAATATTCTAACCAATAACACAGTTCCTCATAAAGTTAGTGTTACATGATGCCCAAATATGGTATATTTGTCAACTCAGGATGCTACTTATACACTGTTTACATCACTATAACAGTTGCAGTTCACCAATTGGATGAACATCTTTTTGTGCTGATTGAGGGACTTTCACTAGACATGGTTTTGTTAGAGACCATGTTGGCATCCAGACTAACATGAAAGGTGTCATAGACCTCTGCTAAGTAACTTTTGATGGAAACCATGTTAGTCAATCAATTTGTGGTGCACCAGTGACCATTTTATAGTATGAAGTTCAAAGATGTACTAGGAGGCTAGCTCTCAAGAATAGAAAGTTGTTAAATTCTTTCTGAAGGTAGTAGTTGTAGGTTTTTTTGCCATAATTTCAATGGGGGTTTATTCGACAGACCAGAAGCAGCATGTGAGAATGTACGAGCCACATAACACTAATTTGTAATTGGGTTCCTGTAATAAATATTTGGATGATAGGGAGATGGTTCATGGACCTTGGTTCACTTAATAGCTCTACACTTACCCTATGCTAATGATATGACTTTCCATCCTTACACTTGTAGAGTTGTGCAACAGTAATCCAAACATTGGACAGTCTGCTACCAATGGCTATTGCTTCATCTGAAAGTGTATTTCAACAAATCAGAGCTGCATTTACAGAATCCATCATCGGCAGCTGCAGGTTATTCTATGAAAGACTGACAAAGGTAGGTGTACTTGATTCTTAAAACTTCTTTACCTCTGACACTGCAAGTTTGAGTAATAAATGATCTCTAGTGAAGTCGGCAATGGTATGATACATGTGCACCATTGATAACAGAGCCTGTATTATAAGGATATGTGTTGTATACACATTTCTAGTCCATATTTATAATATCAGAAATTTTAGTTATTTGTACTGGACCCAGCAAGATGCAAATTTTTAAAAAAAACTGTGTATACATTCAGAAATGTAAAATATAACTAGTAAAATTTGTCTTGTGTCAGATAAAAATATGTCAAAATATGTTCAAACATATTCTTGTTGAAAATACGAAATAGGCTAAGAATGTGATGTCTAAAGTGGTGCAACGACAAAATTTTGTTGTAATTCTCAACAAACCTGTTGCTCAATCTACTATTTATGGCAGTTACTGTACTATTTAGTATGTTAGAGCAAGTGTGTATGTGGGGCAGATGTCAGTTGCTTGTTCATGATTGGCTCTACAGTTGTCTTCACTGAAGTAGCAATCAATGTAGGGAGGGTACATGTATTTCCCCCCAGATCTTCAGACTGCATGGGCTGGACAAACATGAAAAAAAAAGATCAATACAGAGGTATTTTAAGTGATGCACGCGCTGACCAGAACCAATTCTTTTCTTTTCTTTTTTGGCCTAATGCTAAAACAAGAACAAAAATTTTATCTGGTCATTTTAAGTACACTGTAAAATACAGCCATGGGTTGCACTCTGAACATTTTCATTACATTAAGGCCAACAACTATCTTGTCCAGCATAGGTATTCAGTGGTAAGGACGATACATGTAATGTGCTCTCACTTTTATTAATGGTTTTTAGAAAGTAGTAGAGTTTATGAATATACAAAATGTATTATCTATTATGTGTACAACCAGATTAGTGGTGATGTACCTGAGACCTCACCAATCCAGTGTTTGTACGTAACACTATCTACAGCGTCGTTCATCCGATGTCATTTGGGTTACTATGAGAAAGTACTGGGGGAAGAGTCAAGGTAAGGTTTTTTTACTATATCTGGATGATAGTATTGTCCTGATACCACTCTGGTAATCCAGCCTTCAGTTTACTAAGATAGATGCAAACTAAATCTATTGTTCTTCAATATGGTAGATTACACAAGTGATAGTGGTTCCTCTGTTGTGCGATTCTAATCACCCTGTGATCAACATAGTGTAAACATTGGAAGTCCTAAAACAACACTGAGAGTTCATGGAACTCTAAATGAACTAGTTTTCAGAGACGCCTCCTGACTGAGACTATAATTACACCAACATCCATTCAGTAGTTTATCACTGTTGTAGCAACATGTGACAATATTTTCAGTTTGTGACTATCTTAGAAAACTGAAGGCTCAACTCCCAAGGTAATAACTATGTATGTGTCTACGATACCCATATCAGATATGTTTGAGAACTCAATGTAACTTCAGAACGATTGACAGTGCTACATCGAATATCTTTACTTTTCAAGTAATGCTGCATCCAACCCCAAATTTTTACAGGCTGTTTCAAGTTTCCATTGACTGGTTCTGTTTGATACAACCACACAAAAACTAATAAGAAACTACACATGCTACACGCTAGGATAGCAAGATTGAATGAATACAGTTTCTTACTACATTTTGTCTAAAATGAAATGAGCTGACGTGTCACCATGCAGACATCAAATGCAGATATCATAACATTGGTGCCCACATGCCTATGTCTAGTTGCAGTACATTATGGATTATTCCAGAAAAGACAAAATGTAGTAAGAGACAAGGCTTCATAGAAGACACAGTCCCCCCCCCCCTCAAATACTTTACTTCTGTGTGACTGAATGGTGACATGATTTTGTGGTAACAAATATTAAATAAATACTAAATTGTGTCTGTGATATGCCGGAGAAGACTGGATTTCAATAACTGACCCTGAAGGTCAAGATCAAAGGCTGAAAAGAAAATCTGTACCTGATAATAGGGGTAGACACTTGAATGTCTTTATGTATTACAATTTGCATATGTCGTGAAAGCCAGTCTGGCCGTGAGGAAACATGTCACAAACAGATATACAGGGAAATAATTACAACAGTTGTCTACCCAGTCAGTTTATGAGGAAATGAACTATTGTCTTAATTATTTTTTTTAAAATTTATTTCAATTTATGTTTTAAATACAGGCATGTTTTGACAATCAATCAAAAGTTGTTTTCTGACTTGGTAGACTTGATATCTAGAAATTTGATGGAATATCAAAATCATATCATTGCAACAGTTGTATTACAAGATGCTGAGAGTCATAACTGGGCTGATCAGCGTGCATTTTATGAGGTAAGGCAATCATAATAATTATAATCTTTAATTCTTATCAAGCGCATTGCATTAAGAATAATCACAATGCGCTGCACAACTGATTAGAAAAACAAAGACAGACATAAAAGACAACAAAAATACACTATTTGAAGAAAAAAAACTGTTAAAAATGTCCCTATGTTAGAAACATACTTACTAACTAGTAAAAAAAGGTTCACATGCAAAAAGGTAAAATATGTCAAATGGCTAAGTATAAAACGACTTAAAAAGGTAAGTTTTCAAACTTCTTTTAAAACTGTTGTATGAAGAAGCAGCTCGGATCAGTGATGGCAATTCCATGGATGAGGAGCACAGATTGACAAAATGTGTATGATGAGGTTTTGATCATTGAGATTTTTTAAGATAAAAAAGAGAAAAGAAAATTATTTCATAACCGAACTGATCTGCCAACATACCAGCATTTTATTTTTTATGAAAGACTTATGATGCTATAATATTCGTTGATATTTTACAGGATGAAAGGTGTTCATTTGCTATTCAGATGTGGAACTATCACATGAGAGGTTTACAACATGACTTATTCACTAACTGTCCCCCTCAACTTGCTCAGAATATGTTCCTGTCAATACTTAATGAAGCGTTGACAATATTGGTGCAACGGTACAGTAAAGCTAAACCATCGTACAACAGAGTTAAACAGATGAGGTAGGTTGTATTATAACACATTGCAATTAATATACACAAATGTCAAATTAAAGCTCAGTCATTCAGCTGCATTGACCATGCCCTTCTGGTTGGGGTGGGGGTGGGAGACAATTTCTATACGTTGCTACAACTGTAGAGAGTCTGTTAAGGTGAAGCTGGCCACCTGTGTGGTTGTCGTTAGCATCTCGATGTCCTAATCTTGAATAATATAGAGTAATGAATAGTAACAGCTTTTCAGTACAAGTAATGAATAAACCCCAGTCCAATTATTTTTTGTCCAAAATTTTATATACCATGTATAAATATCAACTTTTTGTAACACACTCATTCCCAAGACATTCATACGTCCACACATACCAAACGTATTACCAAAATTTCGTCTGTCACTGTACACATTCAAGTTTGACAGTAACGCCTACAAACTTAGGGGGCCTTTTATACACCTGTCTCACATTTATACTGATAGACTTACATTGTACATATGTTGATGTTATTCATGACCCAGTTGTTGAGCAGCTTGGTACATTTGTATCTATGCTAACCAATCTTCTAGTAGAGTGCAGATAAAGTTAACATAACAGTTTATATGTATGAGCAGAATATGTGCTGTAATAGATACACCTGGGCATGTGACATGACACAATGACACTGGTTAGACACCGATAGTTTCCATGGCAATGTCATGGATTATATATTGGAAAGCATACACTGTGTAGTATCTATTTGAACAATTTTTTTTTTTCCATACAGCGACTAAAAATCTTTATCCAATTTGAAATAAATAACAGGTACAGCAGCATTATACAATTACCAAGAGCTAAAGAATCTAAGAACAGACATTTTTTTAGGCAATGAAATAATTTTGTGTTCAACTTTAATAAACGAAATTGTCATCCTGATAGTGAAAAGAATGTCAGATTAAAATGGTGGTTTCTAATTTGTATAACTTTCAGGTCTGACATTACAGCTATCCTACTATCAACCAACCACTTCCTGTGGTCATGTTCCAACTCTGTTGGTAAACTGTTAGACCCTATGTCCAGCAACACTCATAGTTCTATTCACAATCTGTGTTCCTGCCTACTGTCTTCTATTGTTGTTGTCACTTCACCTTTAAATGACCTTTACAAAATGTACAAAAGAGGCTTTCACAAGAAGAAGTGCTCATCTTCAAGTGTCAAATCGCCTGATAAAGAAGAGCAATTCCAAGGCCATATCACTCAGTGGTTGTCATGGTTACGACCTGGACTATTTGATGGACAGCCAAGAAAGTAAGTTACAGGCCAAAGTTATTTTAAACGTGTCATCCTTTAGTGGTAATTTAAGTCTACTGCCCTCAACGTCATAGATCCACTTCAAACATTATTACTGAGTAATAAATCTTAGTGTGTTCAATGTCCATAATAGATGGATGAATTGAAATGTCACATTCTTTTCTATTGCACTGTTCCAAAGTAACCATATTTCACTGTCTAATTTGTTCTTGTCGCCATGAATAATGTATTTTCAATCTACTGCCTGGCTATATATCATAGTAGACTTTACAATTTGAAATGAAATTGGAAAAATTTGAACAAAGGTCATTAAAAAACAAAAACCTGTACATGTACATTTATGAAATGAAAATCTAATGTACATAATTCTATATTTAATTTGTTGTCACCTTTCATAGCCTTGACATGGTTTCAGACAAGGTTGCTGCTTACATTCTACTGAAGTTGGTGACAAGTCAGCCGATACCAAACCTGGTTCTCTTACTACAGGTAATGTAATAAGGCCAAATAAATAAATTGTGTCTTTCCGGTAACCTGACCGACCCTAGTTTAAGCTGCTGACCCTAAACATTTTTTTACATTAAAAAAAAAATAAAATGGCGAGAATTTACTTTTTCTTGCCAAAGTATCTTAGGTCAATTCTTTTTTTTAAATCCAATTCCAGAAATATGGAGTCATTCAAAACTGCAATTTGTCATGAATTTATACAATACACTCTGCATATTGTGTTAGCATACTTCACATTATAATTGTCTTTATTTACTATTATTACACCTCATCAAACTATCACAGAAGTATTGTGACGAAGAAAAGTGTCTTGTCTATGGGTCGAAGCAGTTTCCCAACCAAAAATATTGAAAAAAAATGTTATAATGGCTTCCTACTTGAAAAAACAATATGAAACCAACATTGACTAAATCTATGTTACTTTGTACTCAATACATTGCAAAAAGCTATATAAAAAAATTGTGTGAGAAAATGTTTGTTATTGTACGTACAATAACAAACATTTTAGACATTTATTATAATTTTGCCATTTATTGAGTTACAAACACAGACTTGGTCTATGTTGTTTCACATTGATTTTTCAAGTAGGAAGCCATGAGTAAAATCCACAATAAACACTGAATCCTCATCCATATGGCCACTATAAATTGCTTGTCATTTGGCAAAAATTTTAATCTCCAAAAAAATAAAAATGCAAGAAGTACAAAAACATGAAATAGATATTGAAACTTTGACACTGTTAGAAGGTTAACTTGTTATTTTTGTCTCTCTTTCTGTGATAGGCATTACTCATGAAAGATGCCTGTTTGCCAGTGTTCCTTGTTACCAATGCAGGTATGTGTGGTCTTGATTGATAGCAATATATTTTACCTTTTTTATAAGTAAAGGCTGAACATATTTGTACCTCTTGATACTTGTATAATAGGCCATTCCAGACTGCAAACAGGTAAAACAGTGCCCTCACTCAAATTTGGTTTATCTTCACCTCATTGTACTGTTTCTTAAGAGCTTTGTCCCTTGGGGTATTCTGTAGAAGTGTAAATCAGGGATGTTTTTCATACATCTACAGGGATGTTGTTCAGACATCGATGTAAGCAGCAGTGCACTATGATTTACCGAGTAACCTATACCATGTATACCCCAAGGTACACACAGATAGGAAGTAGAGCGCCACCATGGCAAATTTTGGAAAGGCCAATTTAGTCATGATAGCTAGATCAGCACTCGTATGATAACTGAAATGAAAAAGAATTTATCCATGCAATCACACTCAAATCATCAAACACAGTAAACAACTTGTAGAAGTGGCAATATGAAATGAATCATGGGAAAAGAGCTGATTGCACAAAAGCCACCACTGGGGGCGCTAAATAATTAAATCCAATACCAAAAGCAATGAATGGAACATTATTACAGTGTGAATTTTAGGGATGTTCAGAGAGAGAGGAGATCAGAGGGAAACCATTTCCATCATTTTAGAAGTCAAGGTTGGGAGGATTGTTGGTCAGACTATTATTTTCTGTGTTCTGTTTCTCACTGAAAAAAAGAGAAGTGTTATTGTGTAAAATACTCTGTGAAGATTTCAACTATATACCTCTCATTTCGACATACAGATCCATCTCTAAATCAAGGATCAACGGAGAGTTTATCAAGTGATGCAGATCAGGGATGTAGAGGAGTCTGTTGCCCAGGAAGCAGTTGTGTATCATCTAGTAGTCGAGATATCCCTGACTGTGTACAACCAATTGTAGATGTATTAGTTCTGTGTAAGAACCAACCTATAGCACTGTCTAATGTCCTCATGGCTATGATTGAAAAGTAGGTGTTATTTCAACACATCAAAATACTTGGTATTTGTGTCATTTAGTCAATCAAGTGTGCTTTTTTTTTTTTGCTTTTTTTTTTTTTTTTTTTTTTTGCTTTTTTTTTTTGCTTTTTTGTTATTGTATATTGTGTGTGAATGTATCTCTTAAACCTGCACTAGCTGCCACTGGTAAATTTTTCTCATCAAATAACCGAAGATATATTCACTGGAAATTAGTCAATTATTTTTTTTTTTTTAAAAAGAAAAAAAAAATGTTGTGTCTGTTAATCAGTGGTTAATATTATCCTTAAGTTGTGTAGTGGTAAGTTTAAATCTTGAATGAAAGCTCTGTTTTGAATCTGTCACCATGTTGAAAATGTACTAGTTGTATCATTTGTTCAATCAGACAACTACAATATATTCACTGAAAATTGCTAAAATACCAATAATTAGACATTGTACATGTCAATCAGTGGTCAATATTATCCATAAGCAGAATAGGAACAGGTTGAAATCATGATCGATGTTGAGGGCACTGATTTTGGGAAAAACCCAAAAATCAATTTAATTTGATTTCTCGTGCATAGAACTACAAAAAATATGTTTCCTGATGCAATACTGTTCACAATGTACAATCTTGCTAGTAAATTATCATTCCTAACCAAAAAGGTTTTTTAACTTTTCAGTTGTATCTAGTGCAGCTTTAAGTTCAAAAGAAGTCTGGATTAAAATTGACTTAAATTACCCCCTGAACCAGTATATCCACCTAGAAACAAGTAAATAACATCAATGAAAATAAAATACACAATGACGAAGTCAAATTTTATTATTTTACTGAAATCCCATTATTACGTATTTCACTTGGTAGATAGCATTATGTAATCAGTTACACATATTATCTCCAGTAAGCATAATTACTAGAATATAACTCTCCTTCATGCAACAACATTCAAAGTTTGTTTTTTTTCTACAGGGATGAGAATTTGGAGATATTTGATCAGAACTGTATACCTGGGAAGACAGCAGCTATTCCTGCCTGGTTAGAGAGTGTGTATGAAGCCATCACACCATGGGTTGATAGGTAAGTAACTGTACCCAGTCCTGCCTGGTTAGAGAGTGTGTATGAAGCCATCACACCATGAGCATGTGTTGTATTTGACAATGTCATGACTGTGTACATTTCTGAATGAACAAAAGTACGCAAAAAAATGCTCTCTGTGTCACAAACTGATTAGTCATGAATGGGTGTTAACATTTATGAGTTTATTGTAAATTCTTACTCTACATGTATTTCATCATATTTTTTTAGAATCATCAAGTCAGTGATAAAACTACTGATAGTGGATACAGAAACCAAGGACAGCATTGTTCCTTCCTTCTCAGAAATCCTGAAAGAATTACCATGTGGTTGTAAACCAGCTAACAAGGACAAGGACATCAAACACCATGGTAACAGCATAATCTGTATTACATGCTAAGGTTTTACTAAAAATATTAAAGATAGTTTAATTTCATACTGGGGTCAGGGGTCACCAGTTATTAATTGTCATCCTTGGTCAGCAGTTTACATATCAAAGTAATAATTTATTTCACGAGACCAGGAAAACGATACATAGGAAAATGTTATCTAATGGATAAAAGCAAAATACAATTTGATTCTTTTACTGTGTCACCAGTTTGATTGTTGTACTGGGCTCAGGGGTCACCAGTTATTAATTGTCTTATATGAGTCATAGGTCACCAACTTGTTTGTAATGCAGGTTCAGGGGTTGCCAGTTTCATTGATACATGCTCAGGGGTCACCAATGTCATTGTCACCCCAGGGTCAGAAATCACAAGTTTTTACTGTCATACTGTGATAAGGAGTCATTCCAGAGTCAACGGTCACCTTTAACAAGAAACGTCTAAACTTACGAATCTGGTTCTAGTTCAGTTTTAAATCTCTATATTCCACCTTTGTTTCAGGTCCCATGGATCCCTTGTTCAATGCCATTAGAGGTTTGATCATCAAGTTAACAGAAGAAATCCCAACAATGCCTACTCCGCTGTGTGTGTTTTTCAAACATTTACAGACTAAGTTACAAGACACTGATATCAGGACTGCCCACAACTGTATTGGCTTGCAGGTATGTAAGCTCCAATATGGTAACACTGTCATGATGATGAATTCAATGTAAACTTGATAGGTGTGAAAGGTTGTCAGTACTGTATGAAGTGTTGACAGCACCAAGTTAAAACTGTCCGAAGTTGTGAAGACTCGTACTAAAATCAACAAAGAATCAAATCACCAACTTCGCTCAAAATATGAATATCATCCTTATGGTCGTCACCTTAGAGTACCACTTACATGAGATACCATAATACCTTTGAGTATGATCTCATATAAAATAACTTACAGCTGAAATACTCCTTTTGTTTTATTACACAGATCATAGCAAGTTGTCTTTTCAACAAATTGCAAGACCGTGAAGGATTGAGTGACATGTTAAATGAAGAAACTGCTGCTGGTGTAATAGACAACGTAATTCACATAGCTGATAGTATATACCCTATACTCACAACATCTACATATGGTAAGTATATGTATATGGTGTGATAGACAATGTAATTCACATAGCTGATAGTATACCGGTATACCCTATACTCACAACATCTACATATGGTAAGTACATGTATATGGTGTGATAGACAATGTAATTCACATAGCTGATAGTATATACCTATACTCACAACATCTACATATGGTAAGTATATGGTGTGATAGACAACGTAATTCACATAGCTGATAGTATACCGGTATACCCTATACTCACAACATCTACATATGGTAAGTACATGTATATGGTGTGATAGACAATGTAATTCACATAGCTGATAGTATATACCTATACTCACAACATCTACATATGGTAAGTATATGGTGTAATAGACAATGTAATTCACATAGCTGATAGTATATACCTTATACTCACAACATCTACATATGGTAAGTATATGGTGTGATAGACAATGTAATTCACATAGCTGACAGTATATACCCTATACTCACAACATCTACATATGGTAAGTATATGGTGTAATAGACAATGTAATTCACATAGCTGATAGTATATACCTTATACTCACAACATCTACATATGGTAAGTATATGGTGTAATAGACAATGTAATTCACATAGCTGATAGTATATACCTTATACTCACAACATCTACATATGGTAAGTATATGGTGTGATAGACAATGTAATTCACATAGCTGATAGTATATACCTATACTCACAACATCTACATATGGTAAGTATATGGTGTAATAGACAATGTAATTCACATAGCTGATAGTATATACCCTATACTCACAACATCTACATATGGTAAGTATATGGTGTAATAGACAAGACATAATTTACATAGCTGATATTTATTGGGTATAAGTATATTGTATGTTAGACAACATATAATTATACCAATTTTGTATCCTGCTGACAAGAATCTTAGTTTGACCATCAACTGTATGATATAAAACTTACGTTCTTTCTCTAATTTCACATTTTGATTTATTTTGACAGGCAACAAGAGTAGTATGTCTAAGCTGGCTCATATATTCCTCAAAGTCCATTGTGATTGGTTGCCACGGCAAATTGAAGTCATAGTATCACAACTTAGAAATGAGTGAGTTTTTTGTTTCCTCTAAATACACACAGTTTTCTTGTACATAAACCTGTACAGTACATATCAAATCTGTGACGAGAGAGAGTGAGCGAGACAGACAGACAGACTGGCAGATAGGCAGAGCTGTATCTGTTATTATCATTTATTTATAGCACCACCACCACCACCACCACCACCACCAACCACTCAAGTGTCTATCTCACATTATCAATAGAGGCACCTAATGAGACCTTGACCTTTGACCCTGATCAACATTTTCAGGTCAAAGAGCCACAATTTGTCTTTCACCACGACTCAAGAGTTTGATACAAAGACAATTCATCCAGTCACACTGACATTGTCCCATTTCTTAATATCTTGTACTATGTACAATCAATTTATATTGGTTAATTAACATCAGTATGTGTTATGAGTAGTCTTTGCTATATGTGTGATGTTATGAACTTACCACTGAATTGTACAACCATATTTCACACTGTCATTAAATAGTGTTTGTCTTTGAATGTAAAAGACTTGTATTGAATAAAAACAGTGTGTTTGTACATTGGATGTTTGACTCATATTTTTATTTGTACATTGCAGGGCATATTCTGAAATTGAGGCATATTCTACTGAAGGTATCCCTACGGATTTTATGGAATATTATCTGACAATCCAATCCCATGAGATCTGTAACACTTCAGAAGGTAAAAAACTCTTTATTTATTTCTCCCTTCAAAATAGCTTCCAAGAATGAATGTTGTATGACAGCAAACAATGCATATGTTTCTCAAGTATCATTCAAGCTCCTGAGACTGATTTCATATGTGTTCAAAGGTGAATGTCACTCCAGGAAGGTATTTTTTTATAAACTTTTGGTTGTGGAGAATAATTCATAATTTTACATTGCATAAATTATGTATGATTGCTGCAAACATTAATATTCATGACTTATAGTTGTAAACCTTCAAATAAAATAATCATGAATACTTCATTTTATGTTCTTTTACATGCACATTGACTATTATAACACAGCCTGAGTTGCTTGTATAATTATGTTATTCTCCAATATGTTTCTTCATTCTGCAGGAAAATATGAGTGACCTAAGGGTTGTCACTACGAATCGCTTACGAGTACCCTTAGGTCACTCGTATTTCCCTTGGCTGAATGAAGAAAATTAATGGGGAAAAACATCTAATTCTCCTTCTGTGTTTGGTTTGTTTTCCACTTACTGTTAGTTCAGCAACCCTTTGAAGAAGAACTTCACTTTCTGTATTTCCACCTTTTCATGAAGGTAACACTAACACTAATGTCTTCACCCTTACCTTCATTCAAAAACCATTGATATTGATATTTTTCCTCCATTTTTTTCCAACACCATTCCAGGTGAGAAGTCGTTGTTGCAGGTGTTTCACATTCTGAAAAATAATGTGGTAAGTCTTCTTTTGTTGTTCTAGCACATTACAAATAGTTTTACAAAAATGAACTTTTTACTTCATTTGTATAACAGTCAAAACATTAATTCACAACTCAATACAAACTTCTTACTTTTACGTCTGTGGCATGAATTTAAATGTGAATGAACTTTGTAACGTAAGAAGATTTTTGAATACATGTTAATGTGATATCGTTTCATAATATCTAATAACCAAATTAATTTTAAATATGTAAAATATTCACACTGTGTGAAAATAAAGGAAAAATCAAATTATGTGCAATTTTAGTGCGAATCATCATCTCTAACAAAATGGTTTTAAAAAACTGGTCCTGTTGCAGCCTTAAAGTTTCCATCATTCTAATTTCTATAATTTCCTTATACTCAGAAATGGTTTGAACATGCCATGGAGATTCCACTAATATTAACCAGGAAAGATCCACCAGCCGTCCCTGAATTCTCTTTAGAGTTACCCTGTGAAGATAGACAAGTCAATTACAATCCATTCAACCATGTCAACACACTAGGTGATGTGTCATTCGACCAGGAAGCAATTGCCGATTTCAAGTATGACTGGCCAGTGATTCTTTCTAGTGATCTAGGGCTGAGTGAAATTGGCTTCCGGAATTTACTCTCTCATCGATACGAGATGCAAGAGAATGCTTATTTAGAGGAATCAGAAAAGAAACCAGTCACAGTACTCAAAACAAAATTTGACTTGGATCAAGAGGAACTTGTGTAGATATGTTTCTGATAATTCATGAGTATACTTTACGATGAAAATGAAAATGATGAAATATATGAGGTCTCCCTTGATGTAGAATGCATCTTGGATATTAATTCTTATCTTAAAACTTTTTCCGTTATTTGTTCAAGACAATTCAAACCTATTTTCAGTTACAATCAATCTGTGGGCACCTTACATATTTTTTAAATAGAGATCAAAATGGTATCAGAATTTGATTTCAGAATCCAATATGGCCACCATCCAATATGGCCACCATCCAATATGGCCACTGGAATCTAATATGGCCACTGGATACCGTGTTAACGCTATTGGAAAATATTACAGGTTGCTAAGTCCTCTTCTGAATACATTCTAGGTAGACCACTAACCTGTGTATAGTTTCAAAAATTATATATTTAGAGAAAAGTAAATCGATGTGTTTTGCTCTCCTTAAATACTACTTGACTGACTGAAGTAAAGATAACTAGATAGTTGCTATGGAGATCCAATGATTATGTGGAGATATAGATGGATTTTATTTTAGAATAGCAGAAATACATGCAAGAAAAAAGAAGTGTTGTAATAACAGCTACACCGTAACTTGTAACACTCTAGTAAAATGATTGTATGATTTGTCATAATTGTTTTATGGCATCTACACTATACTGTTTCATGTATGGAAATGACACAGTGTTACAGGGTATCTGTGTACTAATAAGATGTTCAATGTCTTTACAAACATTACAAGAATGATTTCACATTTACATCATAAATATCACATAATATATATTTGTCGGTGATCATGAAATTTATCTTAGATGTCCATATTGACTGTGATGATATATAATATACAGTGAAAATAATGTACTCTTGATTGTAGAATTATGTAGTTTTGATTCCAGGATTATATCAACTCACTATAAAGTTGATTACAGTGTCGTAGAAGTAGTCCCGGGTATGTACTCAAAAGTCAATCTTGTTAAATTCAGGGTGGACGGATATGAAATAATATATCTCATTTATTGCCATGATAGTGCGATGTTAATATTCCCCAGTATTGTTCTACATTCAGCCAAGGAATATGCAAGTGACCTAAGGGGCTCTGTCACTATGAGTCACTAGAAGAGTAGTGACAAAACCCTTAGGTCATGAGTATTTTCCTGCTGAACGAAGAAATATATTAGAAAATAACATAATAATTATACCAACTCCAGTAATATCAAGGAAAAATTGGGGAAAGTAATGGTAATTTTGAATGTTTTGACTTATATTTTGAACACAGCAGAACCAGTGATATAGACACGCGTTGTTGTGACATAGACATGTGTTGTCGTGACATAGAATGACCAGAGTATATATTCCATATTTTTTGTTCAACTTGGTTCATGAATGGTATAATACTAGTTATCTAGATCAAATAAAACAATATTTTTATTTTAAAAGATTGAACATTTGTCCAGAGTTACTTTAAATTTTATCAAATTGTTTTTGATGTACTTATTAATGTATATATAGTCAGTTTTTGATGTACATGTACTATATGGTTAAAGTGTATTCATGCTTGTACTTACCTTACAATGTTTATTTATTTACTCTATATGGTAGTCATTGCTTAGATATTTGCATATGCAAAGTTGTACAATTCAGTGTCATGTATTGTTCCAGATTAACTTATTAGTGCAGCTATTTTGTCAAAAACTTACAATTTTCCCTCCATCCATTGTATAGTAATTTATTGAACCAAACTTGTAATGTAATAAATATGCTAGATGACTTGTACTGTAAATTGTATTTTTCATACACAGCTCTTGACCTTAGAAATGTTTTCATTCAAACATGTGAACTATGTGTAAATATTTGTTTATTTATGAGGTCGTCCCCATTGTTTCAACTGTGTCCTTAATTTCATTTAGCGGACACTTTTTCAGTTAACGGGACACTTTTACGCGAAGAAAGTGTCTGCATACGGTTAATCCATGAAAGGAACTGTCTGCTAACACTTTCCACCCATGAATGAAACTGTCTTTAGCAAGTTAATCATTTCGATAGCACTGTCCCCAACTTGTCAACTGTTACAATGCAACCACCATTTGCTGCCCTGCCTAATACTATGTTTCTGCTGCACCTGTCATTCTGTAAAGTGTGTGTAAAAGATTGTCCCTTACCTTGGTGGGTCTCGAACACAGTACCTCTAGTTCTGTACCTATCTATCCAAAGACATGCTCTATAACTACTTCACTACAAAGTGACTTGTGCAGAAAGCAGGTTTCCATATATTGTTTGTTCATTGACTTGACAAATCATATGTGCACCAGGGTTAGCAACAGAGCTATGGGTGAGTAAAAACAGAAATACTGTTCGAATTGGCACTGTATCTTTGTTACAGTATGACGCTGTGCCTCTGACAAAATAATGACGCTTTACCCAACAGTGTCCGATTATTTTCAGTTAATGGCCTCTGACTTGACCTATAACTATCAGTTATTCTCACTTTACTTTTTACATGTTGATGTATATTTTATCCATTAAGTCATGCAATCAAATAAACATCACATTTTATTTTGTAACAGTTTAATATGAGAAACTGTCATAATTATTTGAAAGTAGGATGTAAAGATATTAATATATGAATTTCAAGTTGTGATATTTTGATATCAGAAATCACTTAGATTAGATTAGATTAGATCTGATCTGATCTGAAATACTTCCTTGCCGTTGTTATCTCAAACTTTGAAACATGCAAAAAATTTACCGCCTGACTCAGTCATCTAGAAATCTGACACGTGTGCTTAACATACAACCAGAAAGTTTGATACATGACACCCATGACACTAGCCTAATGATGCAGAGCTCCACCAACGATTGAGTTTGTCTAATAAGAGAGTTTCACATTTTCTCTGTTTCCTTCCCCTGAATTGACATTTCATATATAGTGTCAACAAATACTCCTTGAAATAGAGATGGCCTGGCTGATTATTAAGAAATTACTTGTTAATTTGGGGTCAATATTATCCGTAGGTAATGTAGTGGCAAATTTAAATCTTGAGCGAAAGCTCCGTTTTGAAGCTGTTACCATGTTAAAACTGCACTGGTGTAACTGGAGTATCATTTTTTTGACCAGACAGCCACAATACATTCCCTGAAAATTGTTAAAATACCTATAATTAGACATTGTAAATGTTAACCAGTGCAGTGGTCAGTATTATCCATAAGCAGTACAGAAACAGGTTGAAATAATGATCGTCGTTGAGGGCGCTGTTTTGGGTGCGGGTCCAAAAAATCTATTTTATTTTATTTTATTTTATTTTATTTTATTTATTGTATATACATCTACACAAAATATGTTTACCTACAAGTGATTCAATACTATCCAGGATGTATGATATTAGGAGTAAGTTATTGTATCAAACAAAACATTAATAAAAATGTTACAGTTGCAGACAGTGCAGCTCTAAGGACTTTATATGTAATCATTAACACGTCATTACATTAAATTCATTTCCGACACTCCTCATTTTTCAATTAGACATGCACAATTACATTATTGCAATTAATACATTTACATTAACGTGTGTGTTTTTACTTGAACGCCTGAAATAGGACACTAACCTGTCAAAAGGCAATATCAACAGTTTTAGAAAAAGTTACTGAATGGACGATTTGACACAGAAGGTGGGAGTCCTCGCGGCGCAAACAAACTAACAATAAATGTTAATAGTCAAAGAAAATGGGTATATTTACTTAAGCGTAGTACCATGAAATGCGATGAATCGATCGAGAATGGGCGTATTGTTGTATTAATAGGTCTGTTCATAATAGTTTGCAGTGTCTTTATTAGCTAGAAGCGAGCATTTTTTTTCAATAATGATAATGATATTTGGGGGATACTATATATAAAATTATATTGAAAAGGGGAAATTGGTTTGACAAGTTGGATTACTTTTCCGCATACCATACTATGGGTCTCATCTCTACCGTCAGACACTTGCACACCTACGATTTAGTGGAATGGCCGAACGAACAGGACTTGAGTAAATCCGACGTGGGAAGCATACCGTACCGTCATCAGCACAGTGTCACTTTCACTGTCAATGTTTATTAACCACTCATCAATTGTCACTGATTGATTAGTACACTCTCTTCGTCTCTATGGAAACATCTTTTCATATGTAATATATCTCGACTACCGTGACACGTAGACACCAATATATTTTAGCCAAAGTCTGTGGATATGTCAGAGTGGGGGACAATATTGATGAAACTACAGGATACATTGAGTTAATCTACCAGCCGGGCATGGATTTTATCACCTATCGTTTACCTTAAACAAGGCAATGGATATTTACGTACTGGTGTTCTTAGTGTGCAGTATGTGTACTTGTGGCTTGGGAGAGATTTCAACTGACTTTGACGTAATCCGACTTGGTAAGTGAAGAACGTGTGCAAGATTTCAATTCATGGAGATTCAGTTTCAAGCAGTATGCGCGAAACTTCGATCTACACCATATTTTCTCGTGTAATTAGTAGTTGAGGTTGTCCTGTCTAAAAGAACATTCACAAAGACGACCAATTCCACAAGCAAATGTTGTAAATATTTGGTCATTTTCTGAGTTGTCTCAAGTGTCTCAGTTAATGACATTCATATAGATTCATTGATTGACAGTTTCTCAGTTTCCAAAGCTCGATATGTATTTCTAGAGCTCATGTAATCATTAAGCTTGGCTGCGATATAAGGATCACGTTAATGAATATGCCGCCATGACTTGCCTCACTCACCTTGCATCCCCAATGATTTCACCGTTAAACTCAGCAAGTCATGACTAATGTATTCACCCGCCTAAATCCTTACAATTAGGTATTTTTCTACCAAGAATATTCTGAATCATTTTTGTCCCTAGCAAATAAAGACACCAACAACTAAATAGTTGTGTCCATAAAAACGGTTATAAGGGAAATATAACTTTGAAATAGTAGCAGACTTGTAGGATGTATTTATCTCGATCATGAAAACTGCTAAAACAAGTCTGCTCTATAGTATGTATTGCTGCCTGTATCTGTTTCCCACGTGCTAGCTGTCTGCCTGCTTCTCCTTGTATATGTTAGTTTGTCACTTAAAATCCCCTTCTGGCTTTTGACAAGGCGATGTGATAGGTCGAGGCAGTTGCCACAAGACAAAATTCTTTGAGGTGCACTCAAACTCTCGCTCAGTTTGTTTTTTAAGATGTGTATGAAAAGCACATACACAGGAGGACAGTGCAAATCTCAGACCACTGTGGTCTGAGTGCAACTGTAGTACTATATAGGCCTATACTATCAAAGTTAGTATTTATATAGCAACATCCAGTAGCGTTGCCTAACAAAAATAGGTTTTCTTGTCTCAAATTTCTTCTGAGCATATACATGGAGTTTACAATTACCGACATCTCCCCAAGTCTAACGGAGATGACACGTGAACTGTCAGTAATTTGTCCAAATTGTATGTTTACATTACTAAAATTACATGTGAACTGTCAGTAATTTGTCCAAATTGTATGTTTACATTACTAAAATTAGGGCAAAAATACTTAAATGTTACTGACGTATACAGTTACCATGGTTTGAAAATAGAACTAGGGCAGGTTTCTCGGGTTGTAAGGTCTAAAGGGACAATGTGAATATAACAAGTTAACAATCATGTATGAAAATAAAGTCTGTATGAAATTTGATGCATTTATTATTTGAAACCACAAACCTCTGAATTCTCGAAATCATTTCGAATTAATTTATGTATGTATGTATGCATGTATGCATGTATGTATGTATGTATGTATGTATGTATGTATGTGCGTATGTACCTACGCACGTACGTACGCACGCACGCACGCACGCACGCGCATACCTAATTTATATACTTTCAGTTTTGTCAACGCTCCTGTAAGTCTTTCCACAATACCGTACACTGTCAATACTTGTTCATTCTTTCATTTTTTTTCTTTTCTATTTCAATGTTATTTTGTTAACAAAAGATAAAAATGCAAAGAAATTTTCTTTTCAACAAAGCTTGTGCAGCTGTTTTGACTAAAATATAGTATTGAGTGATTACTATCCGAAGCTATCATACAGTGTCCTCCTTTATCAAAATGAAATGGGATTACAAGTACATATCTTTATTGACATGCATGCCGATATTACAATTTGTTGATTGATATCAACAATACACTTTAATGAACTCTACAACCAGATATTGAAATATCCGCCCGTCACATACCAGTTGTCTGATATATCAATTTGGATAGTAATTTTGGCTGTAATTGACTGTATAGCCTAGAAATAAGTCTTGCATACCAACGAAGAAATGAGGAAATGGATTACGTCCGGTATACGGGGATCGTGTATATTTCAACCAATTTGAATATTATATTAGTAAATGCATGGTTTAAACTGCAAAAGCTGTAACTGGGACGTTTTCTGAAACTGTTTTGTTAGATATATAATGGTTTAGTCGTAATTATCGTTTATTGTCTACTAAATACATCACGAATAGAATCAATGATAGTTGTGTTTGATATAATTGATAATTTTTACTGGGGGATTACTGGACAGATGTAGCAAGTGAAAGGCAGAGTTACTGATAATGCTATGTCACATATTTGCGTATATTGCTTTAGTTTGCATATCAATTAGGTAATTTGCATAATTTACGATGTTCACGAAATCGCTATAACTTATTGAAAAGGTTACTAAAAAATCACCAGAGGATGAAGTACATTTTACGTTTTACTGTAATTTAAACAAGGATATAAGGAAAGCATTAATGGATAAAATAATAACTTCAATGCCAAACTTTAGTCATATACGATAAACTATGCCATTTAAAGTTAAAATTTCCCATTGATACCGCAAATTTTCTACACAAAGCATTTAATCGTAAGAAACCTTTATTTATAATGAAAAAGTATGTGATATTTATTTATTTATTTATTTATTTATTTATTTATTTATTTATTTATTTATTTATTTATTTATTTATTTATTTATTTATGTATTTTGATATTTCTTTTTGTGTCCTATAAGCCAGAGGGCTGGATGTGGCTCTTTGTAAGTAAATTTTATTTAAGCATTGTTTAACTTAAATAAGTCCACATAGGACACTTTAATAAACAATAACATAACATAACTAATTACACTAATTACCATGCGATTTGGTTGGCCTTAGTTTGCATATCAATCAGGTCGATTTGCATAATTTCATGTTTTCAAGAGATCGCCATAACTGATTGAAGGGGCCATTAATTACTGTGTGATCTGGTTCAGCTACGCAATATGCAAATATGGACTGCATTGGTCTATGTATAGTGTCATTTTTGCCATGTGGAAAAACACAGTAAATTGTTTTTATTAACATGCTAAAATCTAAAATACTACTCTTGTTTTTTCATCCACATTGCCACTTTACAAGACATGGCACTGTTAGTTTTTTCACAACACAAATTACGACAAAATTTAATTCTATCAGCGAGACACTTATCGATAATCGTGAAGTAGACCATGTTCTCCTGTTCATTGTGCAAACACGTTATTAGATTTCTAGTACACTTATAACGAGTGAGTAACACGTAGGAACGTACAAAGAGTATCAACGCCACTCGTTTCTTCATTAAACCATGACCACGGGGAAAAGAAAACAGTTCTGTCAAAACAGACTGTAACTGATACTCGTACAACTGACAAGAAAATCGTGTCGTCTGTGTTGAAACGCAAAGAGAATTAGATGAACTAAGACTTACGAAAACTTCACCTTTCTTTGCATCCTTTCTTATGCCCCATTTTCCCCTCTTTCTCTTACTTCCTTTCTCACTGCCTTTTGTGCCTCTAGATTTCCACAATATTTTTTTTTCTATTACTGATTTTCGCTATGTAAATATAAATCAAATACTCAAATAATAGAAACATCATAGAAAATGCGGATTTTTTGTCATGAATGGACAAAATAGAATGTAGTTTACGTGACTGGTCAGAACAGGAAGAATAAGACGATGTGATAATACTGAATACTGTGTGGCTAAAATTGAACAGATGATATATACTATATATATCTCCGGTTTATGGGCGAACTTCGGTTATCTTGTTGTATCTTTAGCATCCATTCCCCCAGGGATGTCATGCAAATGGGCGTGGATTTAGATGCGACAAAGTCCCTAAGCACACGGATTATAATTTGACAGTCCATATAAGCTTACAAGTTGTTTCGTTGATGTTACATTTATATACCATTTCACAACGATTTGATCTAAGGATAACGCAACCTGATAAGGAGTTCGTTGTATTTATTTATTTCTTTGTTTTCATCTAATAGTGTCTAAAGCTTTAAAAAGATTAACGTACGGGAAGGTTGTCTTTTCGAAACCGGGCACTGCAGATGAAATCTTAACAACCAAACAAAATGTGTTATTTCCAAGTATCCACTAAATGTGAATGTCTGTCTGTTGAAAATGATACTTAGACCCGCCATATTGTAATAGTTTCGCCATTAGCTGACATGACCTTTATCCTACCCATATCCATTTTCTATGACAACTTTAATATCTTCGTTTAGGTACACGTCATGTAGATCAAGGCTTGAGCTCTTTCAATGTGGTTTAAATCCCCGAGATCTATTTTAAATTCAGCACACTACAGGAAATAGATATATAGACAGAGAGTAAGATGCAGGTGTATAGTTCAAATAGTTAAAGTAAATGTTAGGAAGGAAATAGATATAAGTCTGTGTCTATAACAGGTCTAATTTGTATTATTAAATACACGCGTATTTCACGTGTCAATTATGTTAATCTGGCATAAAAGGGGTCGCTCTGCTATATGATTAATAAAAATGTTTTGTAAAAAATCGACGGAGATATAGTGGCCTAAACTAATATCAAAACCATTACCAGCCTGTCAATTTTTAGAATTTGACACAATCGGTGGGTACAGCAGCTTAAGAAGAAAAAAGATTGTATCAGTTGTGTTTATGTGAAAAATATTTATTTTTTTCACCATAGAAATAATATCATCGCATGAGTCTAGGAAAGGTGGTTTATGGTCGATTTATGTTAATACTAGTATATAGATTGACATTATGAACAACAGGCGTGTCTGTGCATACAGTGAACCGCCATCGTTGTATTGAAACATTTAATCTAACACGCTAGGTAAGCAAGAACTTTATAGCGAGAGTAGGTAATATATGCCACAGGGACACCACGTATCTCATGCTGCAGCTGTGTGCACAGTCTTCGGATGTTGTGTTTCACTTTCACTTTTAACGGAATTTAACTTTTCAAATGTGTGTTTTAACATCATATGTCAACATGTGTTCTGTATCATTTGAAAGTCTACATCAGTGTAATGAGATGATTTGTATTAATTTGCATAAATGAAATGGATTGAATTAATTATAATTAAACATGAAATATGTCCACGGGTATGTGTACAACTCAATTGAAATATAGACTTACTTAGTTGTTTGGTTGGCCCAACTCTTCTCTTAGAAGATGTCTTTATGTTCAAACATATATCTTGGAGTAGTAGGCTGATAGTTGACTTGGGATATTACCTACAATATCAACTAAAAAACCTAGAGTATAGTCTTGGAGAGGACTCTTTCCAGTATCTATATTTCCAACAGACAAACTGAGGACATCATTTTTTTGTGTGATGAGTACGAGGACATTGTTATTTACATGTAATCTTACAATGTCTAATAAGGATTCATTTGGTTTCATTTATCGACAGGTGTGATAGTTGAAGGTGGAAGTAAAATGGAAGAGAACGTAGTCAATCTTGCCCTGGATCATATTAACGAAGATGAAGACCTGTTATCAAATCGGCGTCTGGAGTACATCATCCGGAGAACACCTGCTGACAACGCCTTTGCGGCCATTCAAGCAGGTAACCATAGAAACCAGGTTTATCATTAATTAACAGACGGATCTTATCTCCCAATTAATTAAATGCGCCGAGTTCAATCAACCGTTACGATAAGAAATTAATCTACCAGGATATAGAAGAATGTAAAGTGAGAATAAAAAAAAAAGAATGAACGAATGAATAAACGAACACGACAGGATATCCCAAAATGAATTTGACAACAAACACTCATAGTAAAATGATTAAAGTGGTACAAGCTGAGTTATACATATTTTGGCGGAAGTTTTTGCTGCATATTGAAAAGGTACTCACAGTATTGTACCTACTGAAGCACACTTAACCACCACTTGCAACTGACTGAACTCAAACCTAATATTAAGATATGACTCATAAATGATCTGATGACGTCATTTGTCTAGGTATCAAAATTGTTCAGGAATTCCTACTATGAAATGGAATCATGGATCCTCATTGACATTATCCTGGAATGTGGTTTTAAATTCATTTAAGTATTTTCACGTGAGTAAAAAAAATAATAAACTCAGCTTTTGTGACTTTAAAGTTTTAGAATACCCTACAATCATTTGTTTTCTGTACGCGTTTAGAAACTTGAGAGAGAAAAAATGGTTTGGATTTCACTAAAAAAATTAATCTTCCGTTGTCATTGATATCATCGAAATTAAATCCCAGTGAGTAATGTTTTAATTAAGTTCGTTACAATTTATCAGTCTGGCATCCATGCATGATTAAATGAAATGGACACGATATCGTTTAATTAAAGTGTAAAGTATCTTTAACTTCATATGGAATAATAAGAGTTTATGAGTGTCATCTGCTCTATAAATACTTCACAGACACGCTGCGGACAACGGGAACGTTGTCTGAGGACGACCTGTACCTTACCTGGGTGAAAGCAATAATGTGGGCAGGCAGACAGCATATTAATGAATATACAACCTGTTTTCCGTACTATTGCGGACAGAGTTAATCGTATTTGTACCAAGTACCAGTTTGGCGGGTTTTACACGTACCCTCTAAAAGCTTTTGATCTTGATTGACGATTCGATCTTTGTGCAAAATTTATGACGTCATATTATTCTTTCATCAGAACATTTTTAACGATTAGTTGGTTCTTTCTGATATGTTGTTGCAACAGTGTTGCAAGACGATTATCATGAACAAAATAACCGAGCAAATATTTTTTTTCTATTGCCTTCTCTCCACACAGCCTGTTCTCTGTTGGAATCAAGAGTGTCAGCTGTGGTGACGTCACTAACTTGTGACGTAAATAAAGCGATCCAATCCATGCTAGACGTCCATCACATTCCACACATTGGGGTGTTACATAATCGGTGCAGAGAGAGGGCGCCCCCTTACGATGGATACACGTTCAGCATACGACCGAATATGACCCAGAGTAACATTGCTACTCTAGATCTGATAACATTGATGAGATGGAATAAGACAGTTGTATTTTATGACGACTCAGAAGGTACGTGGTACCCTGCATCAAGTCCTGAAGTAGAGGAGATCATGTCTGAGGGCGCTCTACACATTCAGTCAGAATTTAAAACAATTTTAAAGATTGGTTTTTATATATATATATATATATATATATATATATATATATATATATATATATATATATATATATATATATATATATATATATATATATATATATATAATATCGTTCAATTATAAGAAATATTTGTCGGGTTAGTTAAAAGCTGTAGTTACAGATGACCCCATCAATACTTTCTGACAGTTTCAAGAACTGTGATAATCACTGTACTATTTAAAAACATGTTGCAAAAGGGTAGGAATAAAGTTAAACGAAGATTAAAGTTAAAAACTACACACGTTAAATTTTACGTGGGATCTGGCTTTCCTATACTTGTCTTTCACCTGTTAAAGTAGCCGTTAACATCAACGAATTTATACACTAATTTCGCATGTAGTAGTCTAAGATATCGTCAAAATTTAGTGTCTAGGTCTAGTGGAGCACGAGGGGTAATACTAGGCAATACAAGACAGTAAACATAACTTGTTTTCATATTTCTATTCAGATCAGATTCAGATTCGTGAAATGTTGCAAATTGCATCTGAGCACTACAGAGGATCGCGTGTGATCATGATAAAATGTGACAGTACAATGAATACAAGACAACAATTGGCAACATTAAAAGAAAGAAATATGAAACATTTCGCGGTGTATTGTAATATGCAGAATACCGTTCATATATTAACACAGGTATGTAATTATTTTTAGCCCCCTCCCTTTTCAGGCACAGCCTTGAGGAGGGTTATTACATTGGATTCCGTCTGGTCGACCGTTTGTCCGCAATAAATTTTATAAGTGATTTTGCGGGGTTTGTGTCGGACATCGTCTATGAAGGTCGGAGTCAGACAGACAGACAGACAGCCAGCCAGCCAGCCAGCCAGCCAGCCAGCCAGCCAGACAGACAGACAGACAGACAGACAGACAGACAGACAGACAGACAGACAGACAGACAGACAGACAGACAGGCAGGCAGGCAGGCAGGCAGGCAGGCAGGCAGGCAGGCAGGCAGGCAGGCAGACAGACAGACAGACAGACAGACAGACAGACAGACAGACAGACAGACAGACAGACAGACATATGAGAGGGGTGAAGCATGCAAGGAGATAGGTATGGGAATCTTGGATATGTGGACTGAGTTGGTGAGGTGTGTAGGAGCTAATGACGTCAACAATTATCATGTAATGAGGAAAATAAATATTCATATGATGCCATTTAATACTTCAACATGTGTTCATATTTCCATTCTTCCTTTTTAGGCCTCATCATTTGGTATGACCATAGGCGAATATCAATGGCTAATAGTAGCCCAGGTAAAAAAAATACCCCCTTATGATTTAACTCTTCAATATTGCCCATGTATGAAATCATAACGTAAATAAACACATATCAATGGTATATATTACCATAGGCACACAATGTTTTGGCACACGGTGTAGGATTTAACGACCGAACCGTCATTCACTGCATTTCACATTGTCGTAAAAATCACTAGCCTCCTTACGGCAGCGCTTAATGTACACCCCAGCGCAGAGGTATTATTTTTTGGTTTCTTCAGCTGTAAAATCTATCCTCTGACTTGTGAGAATTAGCATTGTAATAATGTTTAATGAGTGTTTTATACCAGTTATCATTTTAGATATGCTATCACATATATATTCTTGTGGTTTTGCATATGTTTGTATCAAGTCTACTGATTATTTGTACCATTAACTTTCTTAACATTGCGCTGTCTACAACCAACATTTGTGGCCAAAGTCGGTGTATGAAATTTTCATATATAAACCCTCAAACTGTTTATTGTCTAGGACAAAACATACAAAACTTATAAAGAGCAAAGTTAGTAAATATATTGTTTCTTTCTTTCTTTCTTTGATTTAAAAAAAAGCAAATGGTAACTGACATCTTTGCGTTTCTCGATTTTGATAACTATGTCATGGTGTCATTTTTACCCTACGTTAGCTATCTGAATAGTTGGTGAGAGCTTCAACAGTGAGTAAATATGAATGTAGTTGTTTAACTGCAGAGTATACAGAATATAAAACAAATTTACCATCAAGAATAATAAACTTAAATGCTTTGTCACTTTAAGTGAGATTTTTTGTACACGAAGACCTTTCTATTCACATTGTATTTTTGTCTATAAGCAGGTAATGAGTGATATTGAACTTCGTCAGCTGAACGGTATCGTTGGCATCGTCACAGTTCTACGACAAAGTATACCGACACATACTTATAATACGAAGTTTGCCGAAGCATGGGCCCGAATACGACTCGGGTACCATCCAAATTCAACCAATGCAGCTCTATCGCCGATCAAAACAGCACAGGTAAGCGACCAGACCAATATGCGAAAGTGTTTTTTACTTTTTGGGGGTCGTCATTTTTTTCCAAATGTTTTCACATTTACTTAGTCTTCTCGCAGGGTGATGACGTCATGTGAGAATACATTGAGTGGCACAATGTGTAATACAATGTAATTGAGACCCCGGCTAACATAACACAAGACAAGATGGTGCAAATTGACGTCTGCGTTGTGTTGAGTAGAAGTATATGGACAAAGAGGCCTTGTTGGCAGATTTCGAATGTTTTGGCCAATAATAACGTCATACTGTCAGTTTTAATTATACATGATCGAGATATTTACCATTTACTAGCTAACAAGGCATGGTTTAACATGTACGAATGAATGTTCATGGCCTCAGAGTTCACAGATTCAAATTAAAATGTTTAATCACAGAATTCTTTGAATGTGAATCTCAAAGTTTCATCAGCATCGTTACGGGTGTATCCAAAAATGTTTGACTGCGAGTAAAATTCCTCATTTGTAATGATTCAATAACTGGACTAATGTACGTATACTTTTTTTATATCAAACATAGTAACCACCAAGATCCATCATACTGTTACGGTGTTTCCCTCTACGGGTTTCTTACATGTACTTCTTTTTCACTGTGTATTTGCTCCCCAAAGTCGTTATTCAAACTCATTACAAATATGCATTAGCTGATGTATTGTTATTTGTTTAATTACAGAACACTCATATCATTTTGTTTATTCAGTTATTTATTTATTCATTTATTTATTTTCTATCTTTATTTGTTATTTTCTTTCTTTTAGGATGAGTTCCGCTCTTTGGATTCGAAAAGCACGGTTTGTAAAAGACCCTCTCTCTAGACATGTGCCGTACACGTAAAACTGGATAAGGGTCCCACCATTATTTTTTGCGGAGTGGGCTCGATTAGAAATGCTCAAGCAATGTATCATTTTATTATTCTGAACCAGATTTTTCTTTTAAGAATATTTCGCATTTAGACCCCCATCCCGGACAATGTTGGTTTCCCTAATCATTCCACAGCACGGCGTAGTGCAGCTACAGTTGTCTTTTTTCTGTGAGAAAATGTGAAAACTGCTTTGCTTTACGGTCAATGATCGCATATGCTTTAGCATTGTTTCATCTAGTGTGTGCTGCTGAGTAACGCACTACTGGACTGTAATCAAGTACATGTGCTAGTTAGTATTATTATACACATGTATTTGTTGGTGTGCTGCAGTACTGATTATGCTGTTTGCACATTGTGTCCCTATATGTGGTCATCTGTGCAGTATTTCAATTCACCGTGCGTTTCAATGTTGGCCCTGCACAATGAAAAGCAACAAATAGAATGGCTGGCATATTTTGATGTTTTTTTTTTATATTTCTATTTGTACTATGTGGTCAGTGTGCAGCACAGATCTAGCTTGATATGTTAGTATGTGTATGGATAGCACTCAAACATTCATGATGCGAAATGAAATCCTTTAATTGTTTTGCCATTGCCATATCTTTTAAGATAGAATTGCTAACTTTGTACGTGAAGTCAACGATTTTCAAAATCATATAATATGCCATGGCTATACATGTACCGAAGATGACCTCTTGGTTTGCATTGGTTTATGGATTACAAGTATAATGACGTGTGTACACTCTGTCTGAGTTAAGGAAATTCCGAGTTCCGATTATTGGACACAATGTGCCACGGATTCCCGTGAAAGGACAAAAGTTTCGTTACAGGTTCAATAAGGTGTAAACTATCCAAATATATCCCCGCCCAAGACTTCTGCAACGAATCGAAGCGATAGCCAACATTCAAAACTGTTTGATTGCCTGTAGAGTGAAGGCGTTTCTTGTCGTGTCAACAATATTTGACCACAAGACACATCCAAAAAAATAAACAAACGTTCATCTTGTTTTCTATCTCACATGTTAATAACAGGTTATCCACGCATATCTGTATGACGCAATTCTGACGATGGCAACTGCGATCGATGACGTCATCATCAGAGGAAAATGGGTTGGTCCCACAAATTTGAGCTGCGATGGAGCGGTGGGGAAAGATGGGCAAAATTCACTGAGAGGGTCACAGAAATTCAAAAAAACTATGCGAAAGGTGAAGTGTAATAAGTGAAATTATTCGTGAACATTATTGTTTTTCCTCGTCTGTTATTCTGTGAAACACCTACGAAAATTTTTGTGGATAACCGGTGCTTTAGAAATGTTTACTATTATCATTAATTATTATAAAATTATAAATAAACTATATATAAAATGTACCCGAGAAAATGTTCATACAGTTTGGCTACGGTATGAGTGAGACCTGCAACATCAGCCTATTGTAACCAACACCGTTGAAAAGAATCATCTTTTGGTGAAATTTGACATACTTACTAAGTGTGTATGTAATCGAAAATCATAAATAATTTGTAAAATGTTATATATTTTGGTCTCCAGATACGTTTAGAAGGGTTACTTGGTGATATATCATTTCGTCAAGGAAGTTACAACGACCATATCAACATGGAGATTATGAGCGTTGAAAATCTAATGAATGTCAGTCAATTATGGCGCATTGGATCCTGGGATACTCTCGGCAAACTCAGACTGATCCAGACTCCCTTCACCAGAAACTTTGACTCTTACAAGATCAACCACACTTTAAGGATCGTCACAATTTTGGTAAATATTGAAATTAAAGCTTTTAGAGTACATTGAGTTTTAATTTGTGTTTGTAAGTAAGCCTTAATTGTTACTGTATCATATAAGTCTTTTCTGTTGTTTGTTTGTTTGTTTGTTTGTTTGTTTGTTTGTTTGTTTGTTTGTTTGTTTGTTTGTTTGTTTGTTTGTTTGTTTGTTCGTTCGTTCGTTCGTTTATTTGTTTGTCTGTTTGTTTGTTATGATTTGATTAATGGTTAAGTACGAATTGAGTCTACAATGTAAACATAACTATTTTGAATTATACATTCAACTGTACTAAGGGACATCGTAAACGTTTGCTTTTACTTTACAACTGTTTTCTGTGGGGTGGGGGGGGGCTCCCGTTTCATTGTATCAACTTGTTTCATTGTATTACTTGTCTTGTTATCATTTTCGGATTTCACCAGAATTGTTGCCTCGTGCCCCTGGTCAGATACTTGTACATTGGAATATAATCAACAGGCATTCCATAACGCAATCCAGTGGGTTGAATCCGAATTGAAGAAAGTCGATCATTCGATTCGTCATAATGAACTCTTCATCATAAGTATTGGTCCCTAGATAAATTGTACAGTGTCCTTTGACTAGTGTCCATTGTTTACTGGTATAAGGAATGGAGAATGTTAGGAACGGGGTTCAATACATCTCAATCAGAGAATTAGAAGAACGAATATGTTAATATCCATCTTGGCTAAGACTGCTCTGAGTTCAAACTTGTAGTATTGATAGATTGAGAAACCTAGTTTGGACCGCTGTAATAGTTCACCTCACTGTTATAGTTCACCGAGAAATTAAGTATCTGTTCTCACGATTCTTGTCAATATAGGAGTCTCCCTTTATGATGAGACAGGACACTGAAACTGGACCCAAGTACACTGGATACTGCATGGATCTTATTATGCAAATTGCCGATACTCTGAAGGTCAAATATGAGTTGTACGAAGTACCAGATAATAAATACGGATCTCAGAATGATGACGGTACTTGGAATGGTCTGGTAGGAGAAGTATACTATGGAGTAAGTGTCGGTAGTTTTGGACTCTGATTTCATTCAAACCAGGTTTATTTAAGAACTGAGAGATATCTGAGAGATATTGCACTTATTGAATATATATTTTTATAGCATTAATTTGGTGATTAGGGCTGAATAACATTGTGCACCCTGGGAAAAACTTGTTTTTCTTTAGATTTTTTTTTTTTTTTTTTTTTTTTTTTGGGGGGGGGGGGGTTCTATCGTGACCATTTGAACTTGTTGTAGCTGTTTCTATCAATGCTATGATGAAATTGATTAGGTTATGTCATTGGATCGGACCCTTGTGTAAAGAGAATAAAATTCAACAAATTTAACATTTGCACTCAAGAACACAAAAATTACCAAATTCTAATGAAGGGATGGTTTATCCGAATATTTAATTATAGTGTATGATATTGACCAAACTAATGCGGAAAGAAATGTGAAATTCTCGAATTTGTAAACTTTTTTTTTCTCATTTCACAGAGAGCTCACCTCGCTGTCGCAGGTATGATTATTACGTCATCACGAGGTACAGTTGTCGATTTCACCAAGCCATTCATGAACTATGGGGCCAGTATCTTGATACGAAAACCACAACAAACAACCAACACTTTTGCATTTTTACGTCCTCTGCGTATCAGTGTATGGGGTTGCATAGCAGCCAGTATTCTCTTTACTGGAATCGTCTTATGTGTATTAGATCGTCTGAGTCCATTCAGTAGCTACAATCTGAAGAAAAACAAGCCGAGTAGAGAAACCGTGAGATTCACTCTGATGAACAGTATATGGTTTACTTTCTCTGGATTAATGCAACAAGGTAAGTGTATGTATGTATGTATGTATGTATGTATGTATGTATGTATGTATGTATGTATGTATGTATGTATGTATGTATGTAGGAGGAGTGGTGGTGGGTGGGGCGTGTCTGGTTCGATCGATCGATCTCGATATCTGAAGTCTCAAAGTTTGTGGGAGCTTGGGTGGGCGTGTCTGTGTGAGACAGATAATCAATCAATCAGACAGACAGACAGACAGACAGACAGACAGACAGACAGACAGACAGACAGACAGACAGACAGACAGACAGACAGACTTTGTACTGCCTTCTAAAGATTTTGAATGCTAAACATATTTGCAAGCATACCTGACAGATATGGAGCTCGAGGTAGTTAAGACAGCGAAGGGGCAGTTGAAGAGAAAGAGACATGGAACGAGAAGAGACAGAGAACGAACTGACACTCATAACGTAGTTGTCAATTCGACCCAAAATAAATTTCGCCAGATTTCCCAAATGCAGATGATACTTTGAACTTTTAACGTGCGCATGATCTTTCAGCCTTTTCACCATTTATTTTGTATTACAGGTGCTGACGACACGCCAAGGTCTATGTCTGGGCGTATGATGGGGGCGTTCTGGTGGTTTTGTTCACTGATAGTAGTAGCAACTTACACAGCAAACCTAGCTGCATTTCTGACGGTGTCCAGGATGGACACCAGTATCAATTCACTTGAAGACCTTGCCTTACAAAGTAAAGTCGTCTATGGTACCATAGAGGGCAGTAGTCTTATGAGATGGTTTGAACGAAGAGCTGACCAAGATGAACTCTATTCTAGGTAATTTTTTTAGATTTGCTTGCAAGACAATATTTACTTGATATGCAGTGATTCCAAAAACTTTAAAATTATACAGTCTGTCTCACCGAGCCATTGCTATTAGGGTAGTCGTAGACCACATTACGGGACTCAATGTATTCACTGTCCATTTTGCAGTCAATTGCTATGGTAACGATGATATTTTTTTAGTTCAAAATATCGGAGTTTTGTTTTCACGATTACATTAAAGACGAATCGAGCTGCTTGGAAAACTCACTGAGGTACGTAACAAGTCAAAGATCCGAGCTTTTTTTGTATCCATTCACTGCAGAACGGATATACTAATATGACCTTCCAACATACTTTACTGGTACTCGGCAGACCATTGATTTAGTGGTCTGAGACTGGTAGTATGATCGATATATCAGCTTCACTTGATGTCCACACAATTATTCAAGTATAGTTTGTATTAGTTACACTACTTCATATTCTGAAAAAAAAAGAAATCAATTGTCAGAAATCAACTCCAATATTTGAAACAGACACTATGTCAAAGATTGTATTAAGTAGTTTATATGAAATCCAGAAAACTTAATATTTAGACCAATATCAATTCTACAGATTATGGAGTTTTATGAGTACTGTCAAACCAAGTGCATGGGTTCCAACAGCTGACGATGGTTATCAAAGAGTTGTTGACGAAGATTATGCTTTCTTCTGGGACTCACCTATCTTAGAGTACGTCAAACAACAAAACTGTGACGTCATGACTGTGGGTAAACCATTCAATCTCAAAGGTTATGGCATTGCTACTCCTCGTGGCGCCCCCTACAGGGAAGATATCTCAGTCTTGTGAGTATATATTCTACTCGTACCTACAATGAACCTTTGAAAAAATAAAAAATAAAAAATAAAAACAATAAAAACAACATAAGGGCTCACACGGGTGGTACTCGTTGAGGGCAGTATTAACACATGGATCAAAAATGTTCGTGAAGCATGTGCAGTAACAGCTCAGTTTCGTTAATGATAAGCCGATGTCTGTTATTCCAGATTTCTTAAAATGCAAGAAAAAGGTCGTCTTGAAGAATTACGCAGGACATGGTTTGAGAAAGAGAGTATATGTTCATCAAATGCTGCTAGAGGGCAGCCTACTGATGTCCAACTGGAGACGATAGCTGGTGTTTTCTATGTGTTAGTGATGGGAGTTGCTTTGGCATTTCTATCTCTGTTGTTGGAAAAGGTCTATTGTATTTACGGAGAGTACAGGAAATATTTAGAAGCAAGAAACACAAGAGTAAGTATTTTGTTTTTTAGAAAATTCAAAATTGCATCACAGCGTCAGGTGCAAGTAGGGGTTGTGTGTTCTTTATTTAAAGTGTACCCAGTTTGAGCTTACGGTAATAAGGACAAACCCAGTTGATGATAATAATTTGTTGTTCAAAATAATTGTTGGGTTTGTGCCGATATATTTCATAGTTACAGTTATTGCATTTAATGTTGCATGTAATAAAGAAAAAGCAGACGATATAGTTTTAAGAGCCAGCTAGTCTTACAGAAATTATTTAGGTGTTTTGAGCTCTGTATGTCACAAGATGGAAATAGTAATCTTAGAAATTTGCAAAATTAGGGGTTACAAATTAAACTTACAACATATTATAGTAATATTCATTGAGATGTTAAGAGGAAAAATGCCTTTAACGTTCACATTTTACCACTTTAAGAAAAAACTTTCACATTTGACCCAACAATTAACTTGATGTTATTTTTATCCAGATACAGAAATATCAAGTCTCCAAACGAAATTCAGTGTCAACATCAGTCTCTAGTCAACATGACGACAACATGATCATTCAGTCTTGGACGAATCAAGAGACAATTGCAGCTTTATAAGTTCTGTGCCTGTATCAACACTGTCCAACTACTGTTGTTTGATTGGTTGGTTGAACATGTTGCAATCCGATCCGGATGTCAGTACATCCCTAGGCCTTTGAGCAACACAATTGGCGGACGTGGAACATTGTCTACAAGTTGTAATCAGGATACCAACGTAACCATGTTACTTCACAACTGGGTACCAATGCAGGCATGTGAGCACTTTGATTGGTCGAAAATTGTCCACCTGTTGTTATCGAGATGTCAATTCAGGCCTGTGAGCACTTTGATTGGTCGAACATTGTCCACCTGTTGTTATCGAGATGTCAATTCAGGCCTGTGAGTACTGTGATTGGTCGAACATTGCCCATGGCCCTGTTGCAAGCAGGACAATTTAGCCTTGTAAACATTTTCTGTGATTGGTTAAAAATTGTCCGTCTGTACTAATCAAGATGTCGAACAGAGTCTTATGAACACCATGATTTGTGAAAAAATTACCTTGTTTTCTTTCTTTCAATATTTTTCCATTTTTTTCTGAAATTTTAAGATTTAGAGAATATTTACACATACATACACACACGCGCACGCGGGTGAGTATTATCAGATTTTCCAACGGACAGCCACATTTAGGTCCTCGTATATGACACAAACAGAACTTCTTGTTTAATATTTTGAAGCATGAAGTGGACGAAATAGGTGTTGCTAACATGTGTACACTGTAAATACTTCAAGACACTTAATGATCTGCTGTTACGTCATATAGCTAACATCGTCATAGTATTGTGTAGAGTCAGTTTCACTCCTTATTGGTATATGAAGATAGAAGAGGCGTGCTTCCTGTCACGTGATACCTCAAAAATGAAAACATAAAAAATTACACTCGATTTTAGAATAGGAGGGTTTTTTTTATTTTATTATATTTTCTTTTTCATGTGTGAGTGTCTAGTTTAGGTAGTTTAATGTCTTCCGTTGTTTCTCAAATGGTCTCTGTGTTATTGGTTTCTTCCCATCAGATGTACAGCTATAGAAGAGCCCCCAACAGTGGGAGTCTGGGTAACCGAGACTACACATAGCTCACTATTCAGATAGTCGCGAGACATCTTTGCTTTAGACGGATTTATTTTAGCTGAGTGTTTATTTGACAAAGTATACTCTTATTTCAGAGACTAGACTTGCTCAAGTCCACAGGCTATTTTTCAGTGTTTATTGGAATAAAATATTTCAAAAACAAATGTGTTCTCTTTCTTTTGTGTGCAATAGTTAACTCAGTGAGTGATTGCGAAACAGTGGTGAGATTGCTTAGAGAGCCCTTGTCCCTTGGGAGGCTACTAGTAACTGGGAAAAATAAAAATAAAATGTTAACCACATTTTCCTTCTTCTAAAGGGATGCATGCATTGACCTTAGAATTGATATTTCGGAAAGGTTGTTCTACTCCTGAAGGAACAAAACAACATGGCTAGACAACACAACGCAACGCAACGCAACGCAACGCAACGCAACGCAACACAACACAACACAACACAACACAACACAACACAACACAACACAACACAACACAACACAACACAACACAACTATCTTCTACGTCCGTTAATTTGTCATGAGACTAAGACAGTCCCACAGTTTTTCAAGCCATTAGAAATTGGGTTACATCAGAGATTTAAAAACATGTGACAATCTCCTCGGAGTCGAAGATGGAGGAAAATTTCAAAGATCAGAGTATGAAAAGAAAGCTCAAATGTTATAATATGGGTGTAGATGTTTGAATGGTAAGGTCTTGGAGTGTATTCAACCTCTTGAGTCAGAGTAGAAAGAGAAATTCTGGCTATTTGGCCTTGAAAATGTTGGTCAAGTTCAACGGTCAAAGTTTTCTATTTGTGTTGATATATTAATTGATTTATGAATTTGACGTTGGAATGCGAATCTAGGGCTGATGAGCGAAACATCAAGTACGAGGAGGACACCGCTAAAGGTATGGTAGTTTTCATTCTTACAATGTAGCTGCTAATATCAATAGTAATAATGTATTTTTTTTTAATATAAAGAAAATTTCATTTGCTTAACCTGTTGGAAAAAATAACTTGGAATATTGTTACATTCAAATCTTAGTTTCTATGATCATATTTCCCACCATTGCCAAACATTTAATCAGCTGCAAACTTTGCTCGACACCAAAATATTTATTTGAATGCGCTTGCCAACATTCTTTCAGGCTCAATGTTTCATTTCGAACCTGTCATACACATCTACATGTATTACTTTTTTTTGTAAACATAGTAAATTGGACAGACGGAGGGGCTGACAGACAGACAGACACACAGAGTGAATCCGCAAAGAATTAAAATTGAACCATTCGCCATTCTAAGTGCTTTGATTCTTGAAAGAGGTGCTAGCGGAATTAAAACATCGCCGAAAACTGACTCAGTCATCTTCACTTCACTGTTGGAGGCTTTAAAAATTGGAGCGCCACAAAAATATGATTCCGATTCTGAATGAGAATTAGAATCCGAATCCGATTTCAGCATATTCCAATATGGCGTCTTCCAGTGATGAATGACTTTCCCATCCCATCCTCTCGCTGTAACTTGATCTTGGAGCTCAATGAGGATAACCAGGTGCCAGGGACTTTTAGTTATCGCTATATGTGTGAATTTTGTCGGTCTTTATTACGTTGCAAGGACGCAGCAACGTTTAGACGACCAATATCACGATGAAGCCACCCTGGCCGACGAAGATGATGACGATCGTCGGGCCATACCCGATGGAAAAACACTCCAGCCTCATGAACAAACCACTGTTATCCTTCGGGAATTTGAGGATTACGATAACGGGATATCAGAGACGATAAAATCAGTTTTCAATATTTTTCCAACCCTTCCAGTCGTAGTGATTGCTGACAAGAAGCCATATCCGCCACTTGACGTGCCAAGGAACGTGGACAACGAAGTAAAGGTAATAACATTGACGGCGCCACTTGATAAATCTCACGCTGAATCTAAACCCGAAAACTATATCCATACTGAATTTTTACTGTTTTTACCAGACGGAATACGTTTACATACATCGAAGATTTTAGAATCAATGATCACCAAACTCAAGTCGTATAGACAATCTCATGGGACAACCAATGTACGTGCAATAGCATTGAAGGTAGACACAGTCGAGGAGAACGACCAGGCAGAGTGTTTATCATTGAGCGTTGATTTGAGAGGATGGAACATGACTTATTCTAAGTCTGAGAAAAATATATGTGATGCTGTCACTGGTGTACATGCTATATTGATGCACAAACACGACTTTATGTGTTTGAGTCATCCTTATGCTAGACCACTACCTGATAGCTTGTACATCCAAACAAGTTTACGGAAATGGAAAGTGATGTTGATGACTTCGAGTCAGTCAGTGTCTTTTAGCAGGTTGTATAAAAATCCTCATTCTCGTTGGAAATATACAAACAGTCATCAAGAAAAACTGACCTCGCTTTACAACGATTTTGGCATCAAGCAAGTCGTACAGACAGATGGTCTAACGGACTGGTATGGATGCAGCAAAGGGACATCAAGGTGTTTTGGTACTATTGTGGACGACATGCCAGAATACTTGTATCATCAGAAATGGACCCCACCTTGTTGTATGAAGCATTTAAAATACACTGCAGCATATGTGTTTGAGATTTTAGAATCAGCTGGAGTACGTTACTGGTTAGAAGGAGGTAGTTTGCTAGGTGCTGCTAGACAGGGTGATGTAATTCCATGGGATTATGATGTCGATATTGGAATATACAAAGAAGATGTTGCCAAGTGTGATCAACTTAAAGATCTTGATGTCGGGGATCCGGTTGTAGATCGCGATGGATATGTATGGGAAAAGGCACAGGAAGGAGACTTCTTCCGTGTACAGTACAGTTCAACAAATCACATGCATGTGGATATATTCCCATTTTATGAAAAAGATGGCATAATGACGAAGGACTCTTGGATTAAGACACATAGACAAGATACAGAATTCCCGGAACATTATCTGAAACCACTGGACAAAATAGAATTTATAGGAATGCAAGTCTCTGTGCCAAATAATTATAGAGAATTCCTAGAATTGAAATTTGGTGAAGGTGTCATTGAAAATCCACAATATCCAGACCCAGATAAAGTGAAGATGACAAAAAATATCTGAAAATTGAGAATAGAAGTCAAAATTTTATTTTTGTAATGTCTTAAATTAGTAACCAACTCACTGAGAATGAGCCACTAATATATTTCCCATCATATTTATAACAACTTTGTCTTAGAAGACAAGTAATGTGTAAAATACAGAATAAAGGGCCCACTCGTAAAATGTAAAATATTTTATGGAATCTAACCTGATTCATTGTCTAGCTAGTGCAGAGACTTGTCTTGGTGTTACTAACCAAAGAAGCTTTCTACACTAACCTCTTGAGATAGTAAACACCAAGGCAAGTCTCTGGGCAAATCCTTCCCTAAAACAACTACTATTTATCTTTTTATACGACGTCAAATCTGTGGTCACTTTTATCAAATTAGTCACATTGTATATTACTTGCCATTTGTCTTTTATAGATCAGCGAATGTATTTATTTTACTCAACTTTTCAGTAAATAAAAGTGTTCAATACATTTTTAGTAATTAATTGCCAGCTTTTTGATTTTTTTTAAGTCAACATGAAAAGTCCATCCACACACATTATGTCACTTTCTTCGGCTTTTACCGTGAAAAATATCAAATATGAAACATGGTAGTTTGAAAATATGATATTGTAAAGTTTTAACTTTCTAAGGGCCTTGTCTTTACCTCGTCAATTTATAGTTAGTTAGTAAGCAAGTATGAACCGTGATATTATGTGGTGAATGTATGTAGTGAATGTAATTCTGGTAATGTCAGCATCAGATTCAGATCTGACAGTGTAGTGTGGCATTACCAGCATCAGATTCAGCTTGCTTTGACAAGTGTCATACATACCTCCGTGTCAAGATACCCGACTGAATGACTGACACATCAACAAACTTTATTTAGTTTATTTCACTCTTACAAAAAAGTATGTATGGCTCAGATTAGAATGAAAGTCTGTTTAATGTGGTTAAAACCATAATTTTTTTCAACAATACAAGCACTAGATACACACATTTTGTTATACACTTCAGAATGTACCATAATCTCTCTGATCTTCTTGTCTCTTCCCTTATTATATCTTTCATAGGGTTCACTTATTGCAAGATTATCTTGGTAACTTACTAGTGGTACATACTTGAATCTGAGATAATTATTCAAAACAAGTGTCAATCTAAATGAGTGTCTGAATCTAGAGCATTTTTGTATCTTTCTTAAAAGGGAATGCATTTCTCTTTGTTTGCATACATGTGTTTTAAACAAATCTTCAGAGAACACAACCCCCCCCCCCCCCACACACACACACACACATGAAGAAGTCTTCAGAGAGCACCCCCCCCCCCATACTTTACTTTTTATGTGTGATGAATGGCTAAAATGGGGATTAAAATTTATAAAGATGATCAGTCAAAACAGACTGATAAATACACTTTAAAATTCATGTAGATTTCATACCGACATGCCATATTCATATGCAACTTTTGACACAACATCATACAAAACTGACTCTCACCTCACAAACTGAATATCATTGAAAACTTTATTCAAAATATGGACTCAATTTACAATGGCATACATGAGGAGGTGTATGGCAGTTCTGAAGGTATGTCTGCCACCCTCAAAATTTATACACTTCTACTGTATTGCTATTGCAGTGAACTTTACAGCAGAGAAAAAAAGAAAATCCTTGTAAACTACCCATGGATGCATTATACTAACTACGACTAAGGGAAAGACTTTAAACTGGCATCACCCAGTATCAATTTGATAATATACACACTGAAGATACTTTATATAATTGTCCAATTATAATAAACATTGTACAAAGGGTGAAAAATACTATCAGGACAACATACAATAATAATGTACACTTTGAGTTTTAATACTAAAGAAAAAAAGGGGGGAAAAATTGAGTAATTACAGATTTTGAATATTCAAATTAATTGATGCTACTTATAATACAGTTATGTTTCCATAATTCATCTGTTGATGGTGTTATGATGATATTTAGATTGTTCTTTGGTGTTGTTGTTGGTACACACCGGTAAGTTTTATGTATTGTACAGTCTTCGTTAAGTTCATTTTGCACAGTGTGATAAGGGATGAAATTGTGACCTTTGTTTGAGGTCATTTTTTGGTCAGTTTGCTGTGTGATAGTGTTTGACTGTGTCATTTTACTTGTCCTTGCTTTGTGGGGGTTCTCTCACCAAGGCAAGTAGTTTATCCATCTTGGCAATCTCCACTTCTGGACCCCTTGTCTCCACTACTGCTCCCTTCTTTTCCTGCACAAGATTACAAAGAGTAACGATTTATCAAATTGAAGTATTAGAAAAGTTTCCAAAAACTCATAAGTCAGGCATATCGGTAGTAAACAAATTTCAAAACACACTTTGGAAGATTTTGTGTGCAATCCGGTGCTTTGGGAATAAATATCAAGATGGAGCAAGGCTTATAAAGTATGCTTGTTGTAGTGGGGTTGACAGACAAGCATAATAATTCAACTGAACTTGGTGGATGGATCACTGCACTTCTAACATTTGAACTTGAACTTTACATAAATACACCCTAGGAGAATTTCATGCACAAGTAATTGTGGGGAGTTGAAGAAGTAGAGTGGGACAAACAGAACTCCATGCTATCAAAACGAAACGGTATCTTCCATTACCCTTTATGTAGTCGCCAATTGAGGCACAACCCTTATGAAAAGGGAAAGAAATCAAATATGTTCACATACAATTTACAGGTGATACGTAAAATCTTATCGTATGACTGACAATCAAGTACTTTGGTAGAAATCATTCATAATCCTGTTAACATTATCTGTGGCTAAACAGTAAAATCTGGGAAGGACAGAGACTATAAAATATGTTGCCTGTGGTGTTCTTATCATCCCTTCCAGTTGTGATGCTTGTGGAAAGGAATGAGAAGTGCGCCCTCAATGTCCGATCTTTCAGTGTAGGAAGTACACTATTCAATACTTTACAACAAAACAATCCTTGGTTTTTATCTAAAGAGAATGTTAGATTGTGTCATTTTACGTATGGAAAGAGGATATTAAATGTACTGTCAGAGAATTGATGTAATCACAGAATCAGCCTCTTTTGTGACCTGTGTGAGTGATGAATGGTTTCATTGGACAAAAGTAACCACAAAATGTACAATCATGTACTAAGAAGCCATCTGTAGGATGTAGAATGAGTGTGCTGATGTGTGTGTGTGTACATGGTATGTATATGCAAGTATATGTATTTCTGTGCTCAACTTAGCCTGTGACAAACAAGGTAGATCAGTTGTAAGCTTACCTTGGGCACCTTTCTAAGATTAGGAGACAGTTTCATACTAGTAATGTGACCTCTGTTGATAAAAACAAAAAACACGCTTTGTAAGTAATTAGGTCTCATGTATCCCTCATAGATGATCGTTACAACAAAATCTGTTAACAATGTCCTGAAATATCACTCTTATAAATACTGTCTCCAAACTACTATTCAATACAAATGTATCATGCTAAAGGCAACACTACAACCCACAACACCAAAGTAAAGTGTTTTCTGTATGTACTACAATCGTTTATATAACATCCATATCAAGTGTACAAGTCATTTGCTAATTGACCACATTATAAACGAGTGTAGCACATGGAGAAAGTGCTTTACTTCAGGACAGGTGTTACTTGTTGTCCAATACCAATAACAAGTTAGTACCGATGCATATGTACTCAGTTACTAACTTTTCTTATCAACTCTTTCTTCTTCAGACAGGTATATACTTTAATAACTCAACTGTGCTTTATCCTTCAAATACATTTCCAGAAACACCTTAATAAAGTGAATCTGCTTTTAAAGAAGCCAACCTACGGATTTCCATTACTACATTATCTAATATATTGCTATGTTTGCAAAACATCTCCCTTGAATTCTTGGTACCTGCAATAGCTTTTACCTCATGCTAGAGGGTCAAATTAGAATAAGAAGGTCGACTTATTTTCATGCGTGCCTATAGTAATGTATGTGAAGTGCGTGGAGCAGAAGTTATGGTGTCGACCAAGTAATTGAATGATCATTATTTTTATGGTGTGCCTTGGCAGTAATATTCTATTTCAGGTACCAAGAATTTCATGACAGCTCACATTCTTTAGGATTGTAAATCAGCTGGCTAGCATATGTTTAGCTGCTACAGTAGGAGTTGTGTATATTGGTACATCACTGTAAAGGACTTACCTATCATCACCAACCACAACAATTGGATTGTTAGGATTGAATGCTACGTGAGTTAGTTTGGTCTTTTTCTTCTGTACCACAGCTTGTTCACAGATTGGTTCATACTTGTTGATGTTCAAGTCATACACAAAGACCTGCATAGCAAAGTCAAAACAGTACATCTTGAGTTTCTGTGTGCTTTTATTTGGGTGGGAGCAGGGGGGTGGGAAATTCACCCCTACCTTTCAATTACATTCAGCTAATGAGTTTCTACTCACAGAGTCAAAATATTTCTTGGAAGTGACTACAAAATTTTGGGATTCATTTCCAAGAAATATTTGACTCTGTGTGTAGAAATTTCATTACAAAGTATGAACCCACAATCCTTGAACATTCATTTTTACATTCATTTAGTTGTTTCACTTATAGTACTTTCATTGCAGTACATGTGATCTCTTTGAAAAGAATCTATTCATGCCATTCAGAACTGTTGCAGGTAGACCTACCTTTCCATCAGCTGTAACAGCAGCAAACACCGTTGATGAATATGGAGCCCAGGCAACATCTCCAACTGAGCTTCCTAGGTCAAAGGTGAACATGGGGCCTTTCCTGCAAAGATCGGATACATTGTCTAAGTAAAGTGGTGTCAAAGAAAAAGTTCACAAGTAGACACAGACACTATTTTTCTTCACAATCCAAAACACACAATTACTGAATACACAGGTGTTGTTGAAAATGGTGAATCATGCCAAACTGTCCTCTACAAGTGTACAAGCATACAGAAATAGCTTATAATATAATATAATATAATATAATATAATATAATATAATATAATGTAATATAATATAATATAATATAATATAATATAATATAATATAATATAATATAATAAAGTATAATAGCTTTAGACAATACTTCAGTGAAGCTGAAAACAATGTAGATGCTTATTAGGGTAACTCAACTTCAAAAGAAAGTGATCAAAAATGAAGGATACTACCCCGGTAATTAAAGTGTGAGGTTGAAGCAAAAATCATATCAACTTTGTGATAGATGCCATTTTTGATTTGGAAAATTTTTTAAAGGTGTATGTGTATAGGTATAATGAATCATTGAAAGATATATATATATATATATATATATATATATATATATATATATATATATATATATATATATATATATATATATATATATATATATATATATATATATATATATATATATATATATATATATATATATATATATATATATATATATATATATAAAGTAAGAGTGTACACTAACACTCTTGAGACAGTAAAATTAATTTACTATTTGAACTTACGTGTATGTGCTGTCCCAAATTTTGACACTCCAGTCAGCGCTACATGAGATGAAGATCTTGGGATGGAAGTTATTCCATTGGACTTTGTAGACTGCCATGTGATGTGCATCAAAGGTATCTAAAAACTGACTGGAATAGGCTTTGGAACATTTATGAATCTTGCCTTCTTCTGTACCAACTAAGAATAAATAATCTGTTTGCTTGTGGAAATCAAAGCAAGTACCACAACCTGATGGGTGAAATGAGAACAAAATGTCAGTTATCAGGAAATTATTGGTGACTAACAGAGAGAGAAAATGTACTTTGAAGAGCTGATAGAGGAAGATAGCAAAGTCTTATAGGGACAAGTCAACAGGCATGGGGTAAACGGAGGTGTGGTATATACTTGGCTGGTACAGGTATTCAAATACCATACTTGAAACAATAGAAAATCTGCTGGAATCCCTACGTCTCCTCAAAATAAACTTCATGCCTTGACTTCTGACTTTTAAACTATGACTATCACTGAAACTGCAAGCAAATCATTTCGGGAGAAAATGTATTTCAATAACACCACATACACAATATGTAACAAGCAACAAGTGTATTGCTATTATCTTCAGACTCGGCGCTAACCTTTTAAAACTGTGCCAACATGACATATTCAGTTGATTGGGTATTAAAGTCACGTATCACTGGGGTGCTATTTTCAATTTTCACATGATAAAAATAGTGACTGACCTAGCGTTATTATCTGTGTGCCATCAGGTCCTTCCTGTGGGGCTTCATCCATCTTGAGGGTGATAATGTCTGTATGAATCAATTCATTCTGTTGAAAAACAAACACAAAATTAATACAAAAAAGTATAAGTATGAAGTGACAACTTGAAAACTTTGTTTAACTTGTCACAATTAGACATCTTGAAATTATCATAAAAATGTTGTTACAGTCGTACATCACAATGAAATATTTTGGAATAAAAGTTTGTCAGTGATCGTTCTATGAAAGTCCAGTTCATGTACATTTTGTAAGTGCACATTAAGTGTACTAATACTATACCATGCACAAGCCAATATATTGTCTTTGAACAGAAAATATGGATACCCTGGTCATTGTATGTCTCGACAACCCATGTCTATGTCACTGGTTCTGTGGTGCTCGTGATATCAGTCAAAATGTTTTAAATTGTCATTATTTTTCCTGATTTTCCATGAATTATCCTTGAGGAGGTATAATTATAGTATTCCCCAATATTTTTGCTTCATTCAACTGAAAAATACTCGTGACCTAAGGGTTTGTCACTACTCGTCCAGCAACTTGATCCCTTAGGTCACTTGATTTTCCTTGGCTGAACGAAGAAAAAATATTGGAGAATAATATCTAATTATATACTAACATTCATTTCCACACTGTAAGATTTGTTGTTAGTACTTCTGGTAATAGGAAGTCTTACCTTGACTAGTGTCCATGACACAACTCTACCATCAGATGACACTGAGAAGAAGTTCAAGTTGTTGTCAAGGTCATCCTTCTGCCATGCCACCTTGAAATAAGAAAAGCACACAAATTTATGGATAAAGATAATTACCGAAAATACTTTATTTCTAAGATATACACACTGATGACAGTCAACAATCAAAATATGTACTAAATTTATCTAGTGAAATGATAGTGTGGCGATATTGGTACCATTAGGCCAAGTTTTAAAGTATTGAATCTAACAGAAATTATCACATCTGAAATATATGAACACCTTTGTTGGTAGAGAATGTAAGATATGCTATGTTGTTCCTCCCTCAACTGCCTTCGCTTTCTGTTGACAGGAGAAGTCCGATGTGTGAAAGCAACACATCTTACTAGCTACCTTTTGGGCCATTACAGAAGATCTGTTTTATCTTCCTCTGATACTTTTGACATCGTAAGAAACAATATTACCATAATTTTCATTTGTAGCTGACATTCACATCATGGTACCGATAAATTGGACTGTTCCAATATCGCTTTCTTGATGCTTAGATTGTGTACATTGTACATCCTCTTCACTGTTTCCCCTTTTAAAATCTGATGAAATACATAAAGCATATATGTGCTTACCTGCCATACAGGGTCTGTGTGTTTACCAGTCTTAGCTGTACTCCTGTAAAGTGGTTTTTCATTCTTTTCCACCACGTTGTAGACACCAACAGAGCCATCATAGTAACCCACAGCACATAGATAAGGGTGTTCTGGATGTATGTCTAGACACATTAGACCGCTATCTACCGGGTAAATATACTCAGGGAAAGAAGGGTTCTTCAATGTGTAGTAACAAACCATTCCCTGTGCTTGTTTCATAAAGTCATCTGTAAAAGAAACCAATAAGTGTCAGAGGGTAAAGGATGGGTGGTAAATTATTGTATTGTCCTGGATCAAGAAGTGGAATAATTCAAAAGTAAAATGTATGAAATCTACTCATGAACAGTGATGGTTACAATTGGTATATCATATGTAGGTACACAGCATAAAAATAAAATGTGTAAAAAGTTTGTTATTGTACGTACAATAACAACGATTTTACACATTTATTAATCTTTTTGCAATTTATTTGTTACAAACAAGGACTTGACATATGTTGTGTCACATTGATTTTTCAAATAGGAAGCCATTATAAAATTATTTTATAAATTAAATGTCCAAATTAAATATCCAACCTCATCCATATGGCCACTTTAAATATGTAAGTGTGTATCTTTGTAATAGTATAGACGACTGATATTGAAATTACTACTTACATGATCCATGTCCTACAGCAAAAAGATCCTTATACTTCGGATTCCAGCATAATGCAGTAACAGCCAACCTTTTGGCTTTCTCATAACTGAACTTCCAAAGGGGAAGCAGCGTTCCTTCTTGTTCCCGGAATTCATCTGACACATCTTCCCAGTATTTGAAATCTGAAAAAAAAGGTAAATAAGCATGTATATGTAAGACATCAAATATATCTATAAATTTTCATAAATTTTGTTTAAAGTTTTGTGGTTGTCTATTACCCATGTTTGTCTGAAGTGTTTTGTTTGTTTGTTTGTTTGTTTGTTGTCTAACACGTCACAATCGTTAGGTAAGCTCTTATCCATCTCGAGTTCTGACCATCCCATTGAATTTGGTTTATCTGCATGATGCCTGAGTTTGCAGAAAGTCTTTCATATAGAAATTCTGCTCAGAAAATAGTTTCTTTAGCGTCTTCAGTTACTGGTTAGGTTTTTGTAGAGTAGGATTTTCAGGACAAAAGCTACTCTTTAAAAAAATACAAATACCCGGGTAACAGATTTTATCTAAATGTATGCAGGCAGGCTCCTTTAGGTATTATATGAGGGTCTGAATGCTAGCACCAAACACTATCCCTTGGTCATTTTACCTTGTGCAATGTCATCGAAAGTGTTCTGGTTGACCATTCTCTCCATAATCTTAGCAGCTCTAGCTATCCTGGAGATATCGTCTCCCTGAGTTTCAACAGCCGTCAATTTCTTCTTTGTCTTTTCCTCGTCCTTCTTCAACAAAGCTTGTTTCTTTTCCTTGGACTTCTCCTGAAATACATCAAACGATGACAGCATAAGGCACTGGTGTGTATGTGTACGTATTAATACTATGATGCTGAAGAAATGCATCTAAATGGACTATGCACTAGATGATGTTGAATCCAAAATATCTAAAACTGGCTGAAGCAAGAAATATAAATACGCTTAACTGGAAATATTATCACCTCAATATCACACGTCAGTCAGTTCTAGGGATATCTTTGTGTTTGATTGTAGCATGGTCTCAGGGGTTGCTTTCAAGCAGTGCTCATACATATTCAACCCGCTGTGATTATTGCAGGGAATTTGTCTACACCTCATAGTCAAGCACTCACTTGAAATACATGTGTATAATCCATGCGCTTTTCCTTATGTCAAAGAACACAGGGCAACGTTCTTAGGTAACTGTGTTGCCACATGATAAGAATGACAAGTATGTTGTTTACTTTAAAAGGCAAAAGACATCCTTTGTACCCCCCTAGTTATTTTTTAATTTGACACTCAAAGAGTTTCCCCAAAAACGTGAGTAGTAGATATCTATATATATATATGCACTATATATGCACTGCTAACAGCATTGCTCATGCATGTGACATTGTTTTCTTGTGTCATCTACAGTCAGTCCGACTGGTTTTGAATTCCAGACTTGTTCAAATTGACTGATTCAAGCTGTTTGTTGACGGTTGTTGGCGTACATTATTATTTGATGTGTGCTGGCTGTGGGATAAGTACATGTTGCTTCATATAATGATGATGATGATGAAACTTAATATGAAAACTGATTGCCATGATTCCGTAATGTTTATTATCATTATACATATATGGGATTGCATAAAATTTGATGACAACGCTTGTCTGATTCTAGCTGAATATTCATGCACTTGCAACCGCACTAAATAAAAACCAGTATAAATATTAACTACCACACCCAGCTACCATATAATTTTTTGCTTTATTTTTTTTAAAAATATGAGCAATATACTGATTGCATGCGTGCACCCATTTGATAAATTACATACTGTTTTTGTGACTATATATGTTAGTGAGATGTTAAGCTAAAAGATGTAAATACTAATGATTGAATTTTTTTTTACTCTTATGCATAATGCTATGATTTGTACAATGCTATGATTTATTATTAAATTTTCTAAGTTTGCAACTGAAGATGAGTATTGGGGTAAGTATGGAAACAAAATGAAATGTTAGTGATCTATTGTTACAGGGTTATTTTGAAGTGTGTGATTTGAAAAATAATCTAAATAACAATGAATGTTATACAGCACACGTGAATGTAAATAGAGAATCATCCAACCTCCGCCTGCAATCAGGAGTAATCCATTGAGCAACGCCGACATACAGTGCATGCAAATTGAGGGGAGAAAGAAACAAAAAAAAATAGAAAAAAATCACGATAATCAATGCTAACTCGTACTCGAGTATATTCTGATTCAGATTGGAGATCTACAGAGTTGTATAATAATAGTAGTAGTAGTAGCAACTATTTTGTCTTTTAACTACGTGTAGTAGTACCTTGTTTCAAATGTGACAGCAGGGGTTGTATAAATTTAATGTTAGGAGAACAACATGGCTATACCCTGAGATGAGTCAATTTCTGAGGGAGGAACTCAAAGTAGACCATTGTCATTCTGCAATGTGATACTACAGACTGCATATATTTTTTTTCACAAGCTACTATAAACTGGTAGTAGTACTATTGGTTATGGTATTCTTGCAAATTACATGTTCACAGAAAGTTAAACGTATATTCTCTATATCCTTTCCTGTGTGGTAGCAAGCAGGTCACAAATTAGCCACTGTGACCATTATCCACAACAGAATATCATAATTATCATTAAGATTATCATATCGTTCTCAATACTTTTCTTTCTTAGACTTAGGAGAATACCAGGTAGATAAGATGATGGAGGACATCATTCAAATGAACTTTATCATTGCTTTTCTTTATGTGAATGGACATAATACTTGACATGCTAAAGTTGCCCCCCCCCCCCCCCAAAAAAAAAGAAAAAAAAGAAAAAAAGAAAAAAAAAGAAAAAAGAAATTACAGTTAATATTTTGTTGTATTTTTCTCCCCAACACAAATGTTGACAGAGACATGCCTTATCTGGAAGCAAAAACCTGGGTTATCAGTCGGTATTTCTTTTTTATCATTTCAACAGTAAAACATTGTCTGCATATGGATATACTACAAGAAAACAAAAAATTGCAATTTTTTAATTTTTTTTTAAAGCTATTGAATTCATAAAACACTGGTCAAAACTATCTTAAAAATGTTTAAAAAATTGCCCTAAAAAGATTCCCTGGTATTAGTGAAAGTGAATAACAGTTGGTAAACATCACTGTACATGTAATGTAACAACTGGTAATTCATTTTTTTCACATCTTTAAAAAAAAAAAGGAGAAAAGAAATAAATTTGCATCCATTTGAAACAAGGCAAATTGACTACGAGCACACATACTAGTACTCTAGGCGAGACCGTACACTCTACAGAGAGAGAGAACAAAGCATGCTGCTGTAATAGAAATAAAGTGTCATTACATTTTTAATGAATTATCATTTCCATGGTTTTATTTATCTATCAGAGAAAACCTCAAGTGGAAAGAGAGACAGAGAGAGAAAGAGAGAGACAGAGCGCAGAAAGATGAATAACAATATAACAATTCAGGATAAAAGGAATATTAACAACAACACACCAGTGAAAAGTGGACAGTAAAAGAAACATTACACTGGAATAACACAGACCATTTATCATTTTTGTAAGGCAAAGTAAAATATTTTCATATTGAATAGCAAAAATTTCATTTATCAATCTTGTATGGCTTAAAGTCAATTGTCTTCATATTCATTAGCAAAACATGTAATTTCCTTGCAAATGAAAAGTTGGAAACGTCTTTATAGTAAGGTAATCTCTTCACACAGTAAATTTTTTGGTAAAAAAAACTTTGCATTGCATAATGAATGGTACATTTAACTTCGATGATATTTTAGTAACTTTTCTTCCAATTGTCAAAACATGTATATGAACTCTCGATCTCCATCCACATAATCAGTTTTCTAACTTTAAATTTAAATTTAACTTCAATTGTCTTAATTAAATCTGGTCATGATGTGTGCAACTTCAGCATATTGAAAGTACAGAAAGGGTTTTTTTTTTTTTTTACACATTAACAGGATTGGCATGAAAGATGCAAAGGAAAAAATTCACATTCATTTGATAAATGTGTGTGCGTGGAACTACATTATACATAAAGGAAGCTATTTTCATAAAGACTACAATGTGAACACCAAATGGTGGTATGAACAGGGTGATGTGGATGAAATGGAAAGAAAAGGAGATATCATAGAAATGAACACATGAACAGAAACCTTCAAAGCTTCCTGGACCAGTGGAAATGGCAACACCCAAGATACAGGGGGAAAAAGAAAACATCAAGAATATTACGATTAATAACTGAAACAGACATCAATATGTATAACACTGTGGTTTGCTGTATGTCAAAACACATTCAATGTTACTGACAGTCTCGTGAAATGTACACTTATTATAATCTGTATAATTAATAATATGCAAATGAAAACTTTCATCTCTTTTTTAATATATATATGTACAGATTCAAATACATCAATTTTTTTCCCTTTTTTTTTAAATTTCAATTTTTTTTTTTAAATTTCAAAAAGAAGAAAGACACCAAGACAAAAAAACATCCAGCTTCCTTAATTTCACCATACAAGTAAATTTGCATTTATATAAGAATTAATAACAAGATTGGAAACGGGTGTACATTTTACAAACTTTTTTGATTAACATTGACAGCTAACTTTCATAGCTGTAGGACACGATTGGTAATCTTTCAACTTCACTTGGTAAATTTACAAAATTTAGAAACAGTTAAGTATACATTCCATGACTGGAGATATTTGCTACATGTTCATTTCCAGGGTGCACAAAATTAATTAATGCCTGTCGTTTTGTTCTCAATATTGCATACAACTCTTCTCACAGTTACAACTCTATGAATAAGTTACACGATTGGATACTACTAGACTGTATTATAGACACAGCCATACTGTATATATGATAAAAGTTGTATTTAACATGTAGTACTTATACAACTTGATCCATAAACATCAAAACCTGATCTGCAACTCTTTAAAGTATAATACATTAGCCTAGGGGCTTTTTGTAGCAGCATATCAGAAATTATCACATTAAAGAAAGGCAAAAATTGTAACAGCTGACTGCCAAACTTCAATACATGTACTTCATACATCGAGCTGTAAACAGTGAATGACGTTCACTGAGAAGGGTTGTAAGATAGCAATATTTGACATGTACAATGTACTATTGAACCGAAATAAACGCAACATTGAACAACACAGCTACAAAATGAAACAGTTCATATTAACTCAAGCACAACTAGTTAACTGAATTAAAACATGTAGAACTAAATAAAGGGACAGTACCTGTCTTTCAAGATCTTCAACGTATGCATCGTAAATTTCCCACTGTGTAGCGTTAGACGAAAATGTCGCCCTCGGTGGGGGTTCTGTTGCTGTACCACGTTCCTGTTGACAAAAGATTAGGCATGTCTATGAGTGAAAACAATTCTCAAAATACTGTCAATTTTATTCTGGATATCTATTTAATTCTAGCTTTCCTTTCGTCATTCTCAAATCAATCGTGTTAACTTGGTAACGACTATTATACAATTTTTGATTTGACAGTCAGACACCTCATATTCATGTATCATAACAATTGATGCTTTCTCACCACAGTAGTACGCATTACGCATATATCTCTGTTAGTTGTCTGAAAGTAGTACCTTGCCACACATGCTAGGATAGATCTTCTAAACAATGAATCTGTAGGCCACCACCATGTTTACAGTAACACAAGATGAAATTAAAACCTACCCTGTATGGGTTGTTGTATGTTTGTGATGCTCTCTCACTGAAATTAAACTGGTTGGTCAGTTTTTGACCACCAGTTGGTGCGGGTGTTGTGGCTTCTTCTTCTCTTTTCTCACCTGCTTCTTCACCTCCCTAGACAACGAAAGAAATTCAATTGTACACAATCAGTTTCACAATTCTCAATCCAGTGACGCGTATAATATAGTCAAACAAGTGAATGGTGCACGTCATCACTCAATGTACAGTGCAATTTGTGCATTGTGCAACACACTTGGAACTGACGCTTCAGTCCGTCCGCCTGCTACATTTAGTGCCACACAAGTGACAAGAGTGCATGTAAAACTAATGTGCCACTGGACTCGCTGCAACTAATCTACGTAGGACTCAGCTGAACAGCTTATTTTGGTGAAAGAAAACACTTTACTGTCAATTTGTAAAGTTTAAATATTGATTGTAGCTAGTGAGAAAATGACCCTTCTGTGTAGAGGACACTTCAATTGATTTTATTTACAAATCCAGAAAACTTTCTGGTGTCACCATTTATTGTAAATTTATAAGTTCATCAAATGTTTGTTTCAAAATCACTAACAATTTTTTTTTTGTTAGGTCTACAAAAAATAGAGGTTGAAATGTTATAAAAATTATATGTGAACATCTAACATCAGCTATTTTTGACAAGGGGCTGGCACAAGCGTACTCATAGCAAGTTTACTAGAAGATTTGAAATTAAATTTTATGAAATCAATTCTTGCAACGTATTCCAAAGATTTGATTCTTGTGAGTTGTCAAAAGTTTGGTGAGTTTAGTCAGAAGCAGTTTGATGTACAGCGGTAAGTATAACCCAGTGGAAAGAAAGACCCAAAGCACTCCTGTTGATGCAACCATTCCTTGTTAGTCCTTTCAGAGGAAGAAACTCAAGTCACTGATTAGTGTGTGTGATGCTACTTCTACAGAGTGGTAATAATATACCACTCGTTACATTGACAACACCTACTGCATTTATGTAATGAATCTCTCACCTCTGGTGATGTAACCGGTGTCTTTGCCTCCTATTAAAATGATCATTTCAAATGCAAGCAAAAGAAGCAGAGAGATATATGTATGAGACACACAAAGCAATGAAATGGGGTATATGGGGTTTACAACACAGTACATGTAGAACCAAATGAAAAGCGTCCCTATGGTAGCAAACTACAATGAAAAACATCCATACTATAGCAAACATACCGTTACCTTGGCAACTCACAGCTAAAAGCTTTTTTTTTCACAAGTTGTATAACTTTTAACAATTATATGTTAGCGTATACAAAATGTGTTTCAGTTAATATGAGTAAATATGATGCTGTTGATAAATTTACAAATCTTGCACTAATCATCAAATATGATAAGTATTTCAAAATTTGAGCAGACAAAAGGGAAATTTACCATCATTTATATTTCAAGACAAACTCAAGGTACACATCAGAAAATAAAAATTGTTTGATAATTGTGTTGAATTGTATTCCATATTTATTGGGTCGATGAAAACTACAGTATTCAGCAATGGCAGGATTCAGAAAAAACACTGCAGCTTGACATACAATATGTTTGAAGCTTGCAAAAAAGAGTCACACATGGGGGGGGGGGGAAGCACAAACACACAAACGCAAATGACAAAACGTTTTAACAAATGACATCAAAAACACTTGATGATGAAGCAGTGATAGACAATCCTGTTGGAGAATCGCATAATGTGTTCACTTCAACCCTAACAGATTGGATATATCGGTGCTAAACTAGAAGTCATGCAGGTAGACTGCAAAAGACAGCATTGTACAATCTGGGGACAGCTTTAGAATCATGTGATACTGCAAAACTAAACCAAACTCCAGAGGGCTGCAATTCAAGGAAATTACAGCCAGTCCAAGTGTTTCAAGGGATTCAACCAAGCTGTATGGATGGATGTTTGGATTCCGAACACATGCAGGGGTTATCACTTCGACTGTTTGTATCTATGACAACCCACCTCATCTTCCTCACCAAATACTGAATCAGATTCAAACTCGACATCCAACTCATCATCCTCAACCCCCTTCAACCACAGAGGGTGTGAATGAAAGTAATTACAAATAGAATAATGTAGCTATGGTATGAACTAATGATACAAGTACATGATATACATATAAGGCAAATATTACTTATTTCAAATTCTCATTTATCAATACATTATAATACCAGTACAATACATGTAATTATTGAAAATATGAAAATATAGTTTGAGATCAGCAAACTTTTTTTGTATCTTATGAATATAACAAATCTGAATGAAAGTTGAACTATCAAATAGCCTCTGAAACTAATACTTAGGAAATCAGAAATTACATCATTAAAATAATCGTAAAAATCTAAGTCACAAAATCTTTCAAACTCTATTCAACTGAAAGCACCAAATAATGCCATTGGTTCAATAAATGTTGTTATATCTAATACCTGCATTGTGTCATTTACCAATCACATCTAAAAACTGGCAACCGATTACCATATGCAGTCTTACTGAACAAGAACTGTACATTCCCTAAAAACTCACCTCTTTGCCTTCTTCATCTCCTCCTTCTTCTTTCTTTTCCTCTCCAACTTCACTAATAGTTTGTTCACTGACAGCTGCACAAAGATAAGAAAATAGCAGCACATTCAATGATAATTCATTTATACTGTGAATGTTTAATGGTACTGCATCTACGATTTCTATATTTCTTTATGTCCTGTATATAGTAGAATGAAGATGTCAGAAGCTTTTAATTTAAATATCATCAAGTTGATTATTTGTGTATGTGCATGTCTCTGTGTCCATTGAATGATTCTTCAATTTGTTATCAAATTCTTTTCCTGCACTATTTTGCATTCTCACAAGTCAGAGCATATTTTTCTGCTGACGTGATAAAAACTAAATATATCTTCACAGTGCATCTCAAAAGGTGTTATAAAGAGACCTGTGGTTTTCTGCTGATACACTATCTACTGCAAATACCAACTTTTGCATTTTTGTCAGGTAAGTTGTAACCTTTGTAAGTGGAATACATTCAATGTGTTTAGTTTCAGAAGGTAAATATGTTCAATGTGTTTAGTTTCAGAAGGTACTTGTGATTTGTCTGGTATGGGAGAAAGGCATGTGTCAAAAATGACACTCGTATCAGTACAAGAGCTTACATGTGTGTGACACTACATATTAATTATCAAACAAGTCAAATCCAAATCAAAATAGTGTGGAAACAAGATTTCATAGAGATATGCACTGTCAGATACTTGTTAAGCTTGTTTGGTGGATAAAAGATATATTACTATTAAATACTAGGTATACATGTAGAAGCTTGTGAGACAGAAGTGCTGAATTACACACTGTATACTGTTTCTTACATTTCTTGAAGTTCAATCAATCAGGAAAAAAACACATACAACAAACTCAAAAAACATTATAGCATGATCACGCGTGCATGTTTTTAATTTATGCTGTGTGCTATGAGGGGAAATATATGAATTTCATACACTTATAAAGGCTAAAAATCTCCATGGCAAGCCTCTAATAGAAGGGATTGGATAGGTGCATGTCAATGTAATACCTCATATCATGGTCACCACCTATATGAAATGTTTGTGAAATGATATGTCTACATGCAGTGATTCTCACTTTCTCTCCCATTGCATTGTATATAGATTTGGCATGTCACAAGGAATATTGAATGACAATGATTTTGCAGCCTGTTTTTAATTCTTCGAGAATCTTATTCTGAGAACATCCCATGCTTTATTTGAATAACACTGTACTTCCACACAGCTGCAACCTTAGCAGTGTGTTCCAGTGTTCTCCCCAGGTTTTGTTGATAGGATATCGGCTAATTAGCATAAATTAGCATCAATTTACATATAATTATACATTCCCGAAAAAATCAAAGTACATCATAATAAACAAGTAGTACATGTACATGTGGCTAAAGGAAAGTTGAAGGCCAATTTATTACTTCAAAATATTAGCACCAATAAGAAACTCATAAAGCAGTGTTATTGATTATTATTGTTAGGAAAGCTGAAATTATTTAAATCTTAATGTCCGCAGATAAATTAGACTTTCGAAACACGAAAAGTTTGTGTACAGCTACCGGCAGACATCGTGTTAGTCCGAAATCTCGTGATACACGAGACTTACTATACTTCCCTATGGAGGACTTCAAAAACTCGCGATAGTTTGTGACGTCATGGCCGCCATATTGGAAAATCCATGCTTTCATCATAGTCGTACGATGTATCAGTCTACAATGTCAAACTACTAACAAAACGTGTTTTCAGGGTAAAATTGAACATGAAACTGATAATCGGAGATAACCTTGCCACTTTATCGAAAGGTACATTAGTCTGTTCAACTCTTTTCACGACATTGAAGAATACACATGCTGAGTCTTTGGTTCAGACATACTCGGTGTTATTACTGTCACTCATAGAAAATTAACTAGACACTGAATGTCAACTTCATGCGTTTGTCGAACTTTTATACTTTATAGCAAAATGGCACGGCATCGTTTGATTTTATAGTTGTCAAAATCTGTTAGTTCCGACATGCTTCTACGGTCGAACCAACGTTACGGATGGGCCGGTTTTGCCTTTGTTTTACCGAAAGCTGTTGTACCGCAGTGTGAATCACCATTAGCGGGTTTACGCATTTTATTCCTATCGAAAACAATACTGACTGCAATCTTCTGTCTGGTAATGGTAGAGGGTTGAATAGTCGTTTGAATTAATTAGACACTCTTTAGTTTTACTTGCTGCTTATGTGTGAATGATCAATACAAACGTTGTGAAACAACAAAGGCGTCAGCTGACCGATTGACAGATGAACAATATTTACCGAACCCTATTCAATCTGATAGCGTATCGGCGAAAATTAAAGGATATCGGGCCCGATACGCTAAAACCCTCTGCGGAGAACAGTTCATACAACGATGTAAGTAGCAGGATGATTGCATTTCATTATCAAAATTCTGAATAGACTTTAATTATAATTCCCACCATACATATATCACCAATACCTGGTGATTTGTACCCAGTCTTTTACTACATACAAGTGTTCCCGTACACAAGGGAATAATACACTATCGTAGTGTAGTAACTGCGTTGTGAATTGATAGGGATGGTTTGTGAAACCCACTACTAGAAATTACACACCCAATAGCATGCATTAAATGGTTACATTTCAAATTGGGTATACACTATAGAGGAAGCTGCAAACTGTATATAGTCACAACACAACATGCACTGAATCATACAGAACCTACCACTTTTGGAACGGAAGTAAAACCCTTTCAGGTTAAACAAATATGTGGTGTTATTGTTAGTGAAAATTGTGAGAAGACAAAAAAAAAGACAGTTGATAAGATAAGAGAAAGTTATTGGTTTGAAAAGTCAGAGAACAAAGGAGGCTGCCTCTCCTCAAATGTATGGTATATGTAATCTACATGTAAACTGGTTGACGTAATACTTTTTTACTCAGCTGTCACTCAACATTTGAGGTATGCTCCTCCCTTGCACTATGTAAGAATTAAGAGAGTGAAAATAAGTACAAGTGATTGAAGAGAAACATACAAACTTTGATACTACCTATTCAGATATGTGGATATCTAGTCTAGTATAAAGTTACACATTTTTACACATGCATCACACAATGTTCACATGATGTCAAATTTTGACTGACAAAGCATGCATGCAAATAAGTACCCATACGTATTGTAAATATCTTTAAAGTTTGAATTGGGTACATTGTTACTAGAGTTCCACAATTTATCTGCCTCGATCTGGACAAAAACTAAATTGGCTTAGTAATGTTGGTCATATTTCTGAGGGGTTTGGTGTTGTGCGCAACAATTCGACAAAGACATGTCTTTCTGACCAAAGGGTAAAGATGACGTAGCCGTGACAACACAGGGAAGGAATCTGATTATTGTACATATATGGTTAGGAATATTAAACTACTCGGTAATATAACGTCTAATGGGACACAAATCAATGGGCTGAAACATGATAAGCACAAACTGCCTCTGGCTTGGTTGTAGAGTTTGAAGATTTTATCCAATCATATGGTACATGTACATGTATCCTATCAGTATGACTATCTTACCTTCTCCGACTCCAAGCCTTGCTGCTTGTCTCCTGGCTTCATCGGATTCTTTATGTAACATATTACCATCCAATGAAAAATGGATGGCCAACTGATCCACACTGGACGTCTGCTTGAAACATCTTTCCTGCATATCAAATGAAACAACACTAAAGTATTAGTAAATATAACTTTAAATGTACATTTTGTAAATCATAGAAGCGTACGTGTATACATCTTTATACACAAACCATCATTGTAAAATGATATATTTGATTCTTTTTCAACAAGTGAGAATTACCAGTAGAGAGAAAACTTACCTTGAAACTGAATCTGACAATATTCTGTGGAGCATGTGGGTTATTAGCTGTCAGGATGCGAGTAAATTCTTCCTTCAGTTCTAAATCTGATAAATCTAACTGATCATCAGGTTTGACCAGTGTCTTGGGCTAAAAAACAGTTTGAAATAAACAGAATTAGAAATAATTCCAAAAGATTTGATAATATTTTGAATACATAAAGACTATCATGGACGATGAGGAAACATGAATTATTGATACGTGATGAATAAAACATATTCCCATTTTGTGTAAAAAAATGATATATGTGTATGTGAGTACTTTACTTCCTTTCAAATACATGTATAATTGACAACTTTACAAATGTATCTCTCCTACAGCTGTTAACTCTATTTCACATATTACATTCAGCTGCTGGTTTTGGCATCCAAGACTGCCAACTATAGTGTTGTCATCACACAGCATGCATACACCCAGGTACATGGTACATGTACTCGCAGATCCATGCAGTCTCACAAAACAGACATTTGGTCAGTTTGAGGAAAAGGTCGGACAACTTTCCACAAAGTTGTATGTAACAAATGCAAAGCTGGACTGATTGTATGCAATATCTGTTGCAGTAGCTGCATAACAACTGGCACAGTTTGATCTGTCCTCAAGTGTTAGGACTGGCATATGTCTTGTTAATTTTGTACCTGATTTTGAAACCAGGTACACCTCTTGAATATGGATTTCATTTACCATACAAAAACAGTACTACAAGTACTAATCTAAATGCACTCACTACGTGGTAATAACTATGATCTGAGTACTAATATTACTATTAACTACATAAACCTACATTTTACCATCATGTTAGTAAAGTACTAAAGATATAAACACTCTTTAGGGTAAAACTCATCATGCATTGACATTAACACACTCCTATAACAGTTCTGAAAAAAACACCACCACGATACATCAAAACACTTGCAAAGTTTCCAATTCCTGGTTCAATCATACTTACTAGTCATCATCATTCCATAGATTACACAAAAAATAAAAAAATGTGAAGATGCAAACATAATGTGCAGTTTTCAAAATGGTTGCATGTACATTTACAACAAATGTATATGATTATGATAAATCATGCAGTCACATGGGATGTCCAAATTCTCTGTTGAATTGTCATTTCATACTGAACCATATGAATATTATACATATATGTATGTATGCTAAAAAATATATCTAGGACATGACATGCATGTGTTTATAATAAGTTGACTGTACTTGTAAGTATAAATTCCATATAGTAATCGATCAGATATTAGACATTCACATATATTATTTATATCTACATCAGCAAATTAATTTTCAAATAGAATGGTTAAATTCTAGGCACACATTAATACCTACAATAAACTACAAATCTGACTGCTCTTGTAGCCACATGCAACTGATCATTTTAATTAACTGGAACTCGGATTGGAGTATAGTTAAGTACAGTATCACACTTTTGGTTATTAAAAGGGAGATGGTCTGTAACTTGTAAATATTTTTCGTGATTTTTGTTTCCAAATAAAAGGTTACTTATATTTGAACACTCACTATCACTTGTCTAAAACCCAGCAGTTACTGGCAAAACGCCTATCGTATAAAATGCTGTGATACTGTAGTCTAATGTATATAAGAATAAAATGATGTCACTTATTCATGTAGTGTGAGAATACAGTATCACAGCAGTTAATATGGTGGAAGTTTTGCCAGTGACTACATAGTCATTTAACAAGTGACAGTGAAGGGTAAAATATAAGTAACCTTTTATTTGGAAACAAAAATGATGAAAAATACTTACAAGTTGCAGACCATGTCCTTTAATGTTATTTCTATAAACCTCACATGTTTACAGTCAGATTGACAATATATACAAATATATCTATATTTGATAAATGTATTATGTAAAAATGTAAGTTACACTGTTAAAAGTCATCTGACTCACCTGCATCCAATCTTCACCTCCCTGGCCATCTCCAGTTTCTGTCATATCATCATCATCCTGTAGAAAAGATGACACCAAAACTAAATAATTACTTCAGGCAGACATAAATTGGACTTTCCTGAACGTACCTCTATGGGTCATTAAGCTCATCAAAGTGTTTAGGACACCTTGTAATACCTTTGTATGGTACATGTATGTACTGAGATGTGACTTGTGCATGTCACTTATGTATTATGCATTCTCATGCAAAGAAGTTAACTATTGTGTATACCTCTATTTCAAAATAGCTTACGGATTTCAGCACAAGATATACATAGAACAATGAGACGAGCATAATTTTAGATTTTTCAAAAAGTTTCCTACAAATTTAGCTACGATTGTGAAGTTAAGACTAGTTTATTGAAACTGCTGTAGCTTTACTGATTAATATACAAAATGTACATACATATAAGTTAATGTACAAAAGGTGATTCTTTGATAATAATTGTGTTCGGTGGAGGCCTTCATGCATAAATTTGTATTGTTACATATCTACACACATACATGTGTATCATATGTGCAGGTTTGGATTTATGTATTAAAATTAAAACACAATTACGTCTTTATTATGAAAGAAATGTGTGTATGTGTTGATGCCATTCCCCCAAAAATAAAACTCTGTCAATCTTAGAGCCAATCTACATTAATTAAGAAATGGCGCAAATTGCTGAGATTTACATGTACAGTGTCATATTGTCATTTCATATTACTGCAATAGTAAAGACATTTTTAGGCTTATTTATATCATATATTTCAAGGTAATATTGTATCACAAAGTTAGCAAATCTAATATTATATATACACATTTTCATCATGCAAATCTCTCCTGAAAGATCAATATGGAAATAGTAAATAGAGAGTTTATATAGAAGAATGACAGGTGCATGTACATGCATATATTTAACTGTTTCACTGACATTCCCATCCCAGTGAGTATCATAGTAGTAACATGCATAAAGCACATAATGTTATTGCAATGAATGAATCACAAACCTCCTGTTCAAGTTCACTTACTTCCTGACGGCAAATAACAGATTTAGAACAGGTAACAGGTTAATTTCAGGTACACCTTTAACAGTGATGACTGTAATTTTTTATAGCACTATTGAAGACAAATGTACTGCAGTGCAAATGCTCTTTACAGAAAGATTTGTCTGTGGTGGCACGCTACATTTGTAAGTTCCATCTAACTAAAGACTGCAACTACATGTTGTGTAACAACAAGTTTCAAATATTGACATATTAGTCTCTTATCAGTCTCACTGTATAATTACGTGCTCATAGAATAATTATGAACTTGTTAACAACATTCTTATTACATACAAATGAAAGAAATTCATTCATTTCAAATCATAGGCTGGACATTGCTATGATGTATCTGTCATTGTTTTCACAAATACTGAACTTGGAGACATTCACAAATAAGGATCATACGGTTAGTATTCCTTCTGCATCATGTACATGCAGTGACTTTTTTTTCTTCAAAATTGTATGACACTTCTTTCTGGCACAGGATCAAAAAGACTATAGCAACATCATACCAGTAATTGTGAAATAGCAAAATATAATTTTTTTAGTGGATAGAATGAATTAACACATGTTTGAAAAATAATATATTTTTCATTTTTTAGTTGAATTTTGAATTTATTATCAGGACAGGAGTATCACAGAAAAAATTATCTTCATTTATTTGGGAAAGCTAGTATGGTTTCAGTAACTGTGCAACATAAATTCATATATATTTAACAATAAATCTCAAACCACCTCACATCTCCCTCCTACATAACAACCTATCATTGTATCAACAGGTTAACTCTAATGATGTGTCAATTGTTTTGTTTTGCTGTTGTCAACTTCTCATTTGTCCGTTGTGGTGTTTGTTAATACATTTAGAAAATGGCTACTGCAAAATGTATTGGTGGTACACTTGAGGCCTTTGACATCATACATACCCTGATAAACGGTGCTCTTCCTGGTGCCACACTAACTCTGCTGGGTCGACCTCTCTTTGGGTTGGCTTGTAAGCCTCCCGCTTGGCCAGCACCCTACAAAAGTACAAACAAATCAATAAAATAATGTACCACTACAGTAAAGGTTCATTTTAATATATAAAAATGTGTAGAGCTAGATTTATTTGTAATCTAGCTGTAACTTTTAATTTCAATGGGGAAAAATTGACAAAGCAATATGAACATAAGATTCGCATTCAAAACCAAGCATGCTAACTCAGTGACTGTTGCCATGTCGCCCGGTGAGACGATATGTTAGCGAGTGTAATTTCTTTAAAGAATGTTTATTGATTTTTTCCAGCATTTCCAGTTGTGTCATTTCAAAATGACTTTTCACGTTGGTTTGCAAAGAAATGCTTGCCAAAATTATATATTTGCCATTTGCAGATTTCTTGACGAGCTGAAAGAGATGGTATGACATGTATTGATAAAACGCTTGCTAACGAATCTTTCTCGTGCATATCACCGTGTGTTGACATGTACACAATGTGATACAATTTTGACAGAAACAGCATAATTGAAAAATCAGTGAACAACATACCTGCTTTCCTTTGCCAGGACCCTTTGGCGGCATATTGCTCTATTTTAAATTGCTAAACTAGATTTTTTTCAAAGGAGATTTTCGATACGACCGCCGTGGAGATTGAGTTTGAACTCGTCGCTGCGTAGTTGTTGTTAGGGGTACCACGCATGCGCTTACATAACCTTCATTCGAAAATATTTTAACATTGGGCATTCAATCATTTTGGTTCCAATTCAGGGTACTAAATTTACCAAAGGACATGCTTTAGCGTAGATGAAATATTTTTCAATAAATCCTTTGTATCATTTGTTTTTTTCATCAAATCTGTAACTTACAAAAATTAAATGTGAAATGTGGCTTTGTACGAGTCAAATGCAACCTTTGACCCAGTACCCACAATACGTTGTGAAGGGAAGATGGCAGGAGAATGATTTTCAATGGTAGTGGAGCTTTTTTACTTCAATACAATGGCTGAAACAGATGGTATATCAGAAGCAAATAACCACGCTCACACTATAGTAAGTAAAATACTCGATCGAAAATGGACTTTAAATACAGTAAAAATTCGATACTGTGTGTGAACACGCCGAATGAATAGTTCATCTGATCTGGCTTGTGACTGTGCTGTACGTACGTATGTTTGACATGATGATATTGTATCACTGGCTATCAGCTGATCATTCATGAAACCGACAACGAAGTGTACATCATGTTACTTTTGTTTGAAATATTGTACTAAAAATAAGTTATGAAATTAAGTCGTTTTCTGTAATGATTACGAAGGCGTTTTTACCCAAGTGCTTTTGATATGTGAATATATTGTGGATTAAATAGTTTATATCGGAATAGTAAAAATATATATTGTATTATCTCATTGTGAAATATTAAATTGCTTTTCATATAATTATTATTCTCACAGACGGTGAAACAGAATGGAAACTTTGAAAAAAGCAATGGCTACAAATCTCTTAATTCAATAAGGAAACCTTCACAGTTACAGCAGAAAATAGGTATGGCAACTGAATTTTAACTTTTAAATATATATACTTCAGTTCAGTGTGAGACTGAGTACTCCCTCTGGAGAGGAACAGCCTCTCCAGAGCTGTCCATAGAACTTAGAAGTGTTGCCATAGGCATTGATGTCATAGAGTCAATGTAATGAGTCATTTAATGACACCCACACTTATTAAACTGTAGGATGATGACTGACTATCAGACTCTACACTTGTACTTTTTCATGTTTCAGAGACATTTTGATTCATTCAACAGATTGATGAATTAAAATGAAAACACTGTTAACATATCAAATTGAGAATCTCCCATTCACAAAATAATTTTCATTAATTATAGATTCATGATGAATTTGATATCACACAAATACAAAAATCTGAATTAAAAATAAAGACTATTCTGAACAGAAAATGTACACAAGTAACACTGAGTATATAGACACATATATTTTGTTAAGTAGAAACCTTTATCAAAAGTATCTATAAAATGACTCATTCCAACGTATGATTTTTAACACCAATGTTTCAATCCCAGGTTCTTACATTAGTGTTATCTTATCAGTGGAAGCATGAGGATTACATAGGATTATTCTTTTGTTCTGGACCAACTTTTCTGTAGGTTATCTGCCAGTTGACTATTTCCACACCTAAATTTAATTCTAATCTTAGCTGAGCCTTATAAAAGGGTTTAAATTTTTTGATGAAATATAAATGAAATATATATAATAACTGTATTTTTGAATAATTTCATTACTGACCATATCTTCATCTATTCTTTTGTGCTATTTTTAGTATTGCATAAATTATCTCTGATTGTTTGACATGTGACCTTTTGCTGGCAACCATGTTATGATATTTAATAGTTGTAATGATTACTAGTGATTTTAATACTATCAGGTGATCAAGGATTACAGTCATCTTTACTCACTTGTCATTTATTTTAGTAAAAATACATTAACGTTTCATGAAATATTGAAAACAAACTCATAGTGTTAACATAGACATGTTTTGTGTATAAACTATAATCCTTGCAACGTGTAATAATATGTGGGTATGCGTAATACTACCAAATGGGAATTTTTTAAATTTAAAATTGTATTAAAACAATGTTGTTTGGTTTTTCATGTTTATATAGTGGAGGAAACCGAAACCCCTGTTGTTGAAAGTGTGTTAAGAGTTGTTTATATGTACTGAACCTGTACGTGAAACAAGTGCACAGTGTAACCCTTTTATGCAACTGAATTACATGTACCTGTTTACTAGATAAGTCATTGTGTGTATACTGACTTGATGTCTGTGTGTAAACAGTACAAATAAATGTTTTAAATTGATAAATATTTCTCAAATTTTATTTGGATTTTTCGAATGCTGATAGGACTTCGTAACTAGTCTAGGCAATCATACATTGCTGGCAACAATATAAATGAGTCAAAAAATAGAAATAAGAGCAGACATTTTGAAAAAAATTAGATCCTGTGACAGTTATTAACTGGGTAATCCAAATTATACATAACAACAAGTCCACCTCTAAGTTGTACATGTAAAGGGAATCACATATTTCTAACATCTGTTACAAATGCAAACAAATTCTGAATGTGAACAAATAACACTGTCATTTTTCCAAATATTCATAACAAAAAGTAATAAATGAAATGAGTATGAAATCAATTGTGTGAAATTGTTCATGAATATAATGTGTATGCATAGTTCTATATTTCATAACTTGTAAATAGCAGTGATTCAACGTAATCTGTTTATAACTGTGATGCTTTGATACTGTGTTATTCTATGTTATCATGACTGACACCTGTAACAACAGATTTATGAAATCATATTTCAGAAGTCATATTTTATGAAATCCAGTAGATCGTACATATTTACTTTCTCAAACATTATCACACCATAGAGGACAAAAGTGATAGTTTTGTAGACTTCCAGTTTCTATTTAAAGGTAAACATACAAGCAGATATACATTCTTTGTATGCACCAGCTTGCTGAATGTATACTGGTCTTCTTTTGTGTGTGTGCTTGTATTGTCCAACACATACAGTCTGGGGAAACACAAAAATAACCCTCCCTACTTCAATGAAGACAACTGCAGAGCCAATTATGAATAAGCAAATGATATCTGTCCCACATACACACTTACTCTAAAGTACTAAATAAAAAGAACAGTAACTGCCATAAATAGACTGAGTAAAAAGTTTGTTGAAAATATATCACATTCTCGCACCATTTTAGATAAACTGTCCTGACCAGAAACAATTCTTTTTTTCCCAAAGTGCACAATTTTATAACATTACAACAAGGTAACAGACTCAGTTTGGATTAGAATTAAAATTTAGGTGTGAAAAACAATTACCTGACAGAGCTGTAGAAAAATTTGGTCCAGAACAAAAGAATGATTCTTTGTGATCCCTATGGCTTGAGGATAACACTACCACAAATCTTGGATTAAAACCTGGGCCTTTAAGAACAGGTTATTATTAGACTTTGAAATTGAAGGGTGAGGAAATCTGGATCATGGTTTTGAGTTGTTGACCTGTAGTCTTGAAGGACTAATGCTACTAGTTCCAGAATTCAGCTATCCTACATTGTAACTGCCAATTTGATTTGTTGAATTTTCGCTCATCCTCAAAAAGAGGACAAGTAAACATTCAAAAACTCAAAATGGCATTTAGGATAGCTGAAATAGTGTAGTAGAGTTAGTCCTTCAAGTCTACAGGTACAATGTAGGCTACAGTTAGGATAGCTGAAATAGTGTAGTAGTGTCAGTCCTTCAAGTCTACATGTAGGCTACATGTACAGTTAGGATAGCTGAAATAGTGTAGTAGTGTCAGTCCTTCAAGTCTACAGGTAGGCTACAGTTAGGATAGCTGAAATAGTGTAGTAGTGTCAGTCCTTCAAGTCTCCAGGTAGGCTACTGTAATAGCATTAGTACGTGTAGGCTTGGGTTTGGTAAAAATCTGTGGAATTTTGAACAATCTCCTATAATAATTTAATATAAGTACAAAAATGGCTGTTAACATCTGTCCTGGTTCCAGGTGTCATACTAAACTATGCTCATCAGAAACTTTATAGAAATTGCAAAAACTGATATTGATAACCAAACACTGCAACAAATTTTCATACAAGAGTTAAAACATGTGTATACATAGGTTTGTGGAATTTTGAACATTGTAGTTATTTAAATTCAAACTGTAAATCATTGTTTTTGTTTTTAATTTTCCATTCATGGCTCCACATTGTCATGGAGTTTAATAAGGAGTTTACATGTAGGTTTGGCTCAGCAGGGGAGAGGAATAGGGATAGACCTTCTAACTTTTAAGTTGTGTGCATCATTTGTTATGGGTGAGCATTGAAAACAAATTGTCAGTAATGAGTGATGATCATGTCTTTTATATAAAGAGACAGTGGAATTAGGTTTACACGTAGATTTTGTTGACAGTTTGTATTCAATTTTTTTGTAAGCTCTCAAACAGAAACTGGTTATTGAGCAGAATACAGAAGACTACAATATATTCTTTGACTTGAAAGTTTGTGCAAGCGTATAACCCCAAAGACACAAACCCAAACCCAAATATACATGTATGTATATTTATATGCTGCTGATAAACCAGTGCAGACACATATTGAAATCGGCTACCTATTGTACATGTACATGTAGACTGACTATAGTGTCATGTTACACTAAAATCACCACGCCACATTCATCTTCCAATTTACATGTGTACAAATGTATATGAGATTAAAATTATCCTCGAATCCATGCAGATTGGGATTATAAATTTTGATTGGAAAGCAAAATTTAATATCCCAATCCGCATGGATTCCAGGCTAGATTGAAATTGACTATACATTTATATTACATACATATATGATATACAACACATGTACATTTACTTGTAGGAAATTGAGTCAAGTCAAATGCAGTGTGGCTTTTTGATGAATTATTTGTCAATGTGTAAATAATTTAGATTTGATGTCGATTTGATGTATACATTTGTATATTTCATCCGAATTTGGTATATGTATTTTCCAGAGTTTTGTAATAAATATGACTGATAGAGAATTTAGGTTATATTAATTTAGGTAAATAGTAAATCATATAAAATATTGAAATGTACAATTTTGAATAAATTTACAGTGAGATTTTTCTTTGTATCATGATAGAAATGATACTTTGATGATTGGAATGATATATTTATATTGATAAATACAATTTGAAATTTGAATGACACTTCAGCAGACTGTCTGTTTTGTTTCACATTATATCCAACCATAGTCCTGGTGTATACACATGTACAATGTATTTCAATTTCACCTATTTATAAGAAATTATATTCATATACTTGCATCTAGATATGGTGTGTATATTTCATGTACCCAACATTATATACAGAATGTAGCATTCCATATTGGCCATACTTAATTATATGAATAATGAAAAAAACCTGTCCAAATAGAAAAACAAATATATAAATTACGTGAATTGTATTAACATGCAAGTTGTTGAAATAAGTTATTTAATTTTGAAGACACATTTCTTAATATATGCAGCATGTAATTTTTTAAGTGAAAGGTACATACATGTACAATGTACACTGTGTATAACAAGTGTGTTCAATCCAAAGCCACTATCAGGTATATGCAAATTAAGCCAGTTAATTGTCTGTGGCAAGAGTGCTGTATGTTTTAAGTGAACTGGCAAACCTGCTGTGCCCCATCAATCATTATTTCACCATTACACTTTCACACACCTATAAATCATGTACTCGGTGAACTCTCGGAAATATTCCATATGACAGCTGACATTACATTCCGTGCGTATAACAATGTGGAGGTCATTCAAACTTGACCTGAGGAGAAATTAATTAAAACCTGCTATTGATTTTTATGGATGCCGATATCTAGACACAGACTAGACAAGTTGTTGGACATTTTCTGAAAGTGCTTATCAGGTTCCGATTGATATGTAATAACGAATGTAATCATGCAATGAAATAACTTGTACAGCATCAATGTTTTCTAAAAATACATGTAGAGTAGAAGTAGAGACACTGAGTAGTTATGTCTGGAAATTGAGGGATTACGGGCATTGGTGAGTATGGAGTGGTCTTGTGATGTCTCTGTTAAGTAATGAAAATCTTGTAGATCTGTATTCTTTTGAGCATTTTTTCAGGAGAGGGTTCAGAGACCTGGAGTCACTGGTTAGAGACAGGGAAAGTGTGCCGTCTGTTGGCAGCTTTGAGACCATTAATTAATTGCATAAAATGATGGTATTTCAGATGCAATTTTCACTTTCATCAGATATTTATTAGATATTAGAAGAGAGCTTGTTACTTTGATCATGGAGGTCATGGGGAAGTACAGGGAGCATACTGAATGTAGATGAAGAGACAAAAAGTATAATACATGTACATGTACATATACATGTATTTAGGGGATTGTATTGTCAACAGAACATTTAGTTATTATCACTATATCAGATATTACAAGAGGACTTAGGGCCCATGTTACTTTGATTGTGGAGAGATAGTAACTGGAGCATGATACAGAACATAGATGACAGAGGCAAAGAGTAAATGTTTGTGAGATTTGTTTTCAACAAAACTCTTTGAAACATGCTGCCGTGTATGTGTGATACACAAGGTTTTATAATTCATGTATTAAAGGTTAAACATGTTTTAAAAAGAATTTAAAACAAACACGTACATTTACACAATTGATGTTTCTATATTTGTCACAAAGGCTGTCTGCTGCCTTTTGAATCCTTTTGTGCTGTTTTGTTTCTGTACAATGCTGAGTTTTCGTAGTTGAGTACATGTACATTGTATGTACATATGTACATACCCCTAATCCTGCCACAGCCATTATCTTTTACATGGACTTCACCTGAAGAGGGGTACGGGTACGTGTATGTACATGTAGGTGTAAAAATTTTAGCACAGGTGAAACGATATGGAATTATTTTAAATGCAAGCCTTTAGTGTTGGGAATATCACTCTGACCTGGAGTAGATATTTATCAAGTGATTTAATTATTTTGCCATGGTTATAACTCACATAGTAGTGTTGTGTATCTTATGTGAATATTATATTGTATGGCAAATGTAACCACTGTTGGCTACTCTCTACCAATTCACTGGACAATGAAAGAAACAATATTGTATTTTTGCTTGTTAACAAATATGGCATACCATATGCTTTCCTTTTGTGATTCGCAAAGTGATAAAACTCCCAGCCACATTGCATAAATATAATATGAAAGTACATGTATTGAGTGCAAGCTAAGTGTACATAGATCTACACGTGTGCATCCCAGTTGGTTCAGAAAATGAATTAGATTCAATAACTGCTGTAAGGTTTCCGTTTTAGAATTAAATTGAAGGTAAACCTAACATGTGTAACAGACATTCTAATTTGGTTAATTTTATTAGCATGTATACACACCTACACCTACCTACTTTCACTGTGTGTAGACATGTTGACTACTCGGTGCTTTGACGTTAGAAGTCCACAGAATGAGTGACATAAATTGCTTAATGTAATAAACTATAGTTTGCCTTGAATTAGATTCAAATGGAATATCATTTGCCACTCCCCTTCCCAGGGATTCCCCCCCCCCCCCCGAAAAGTGCTAAAATGAGTGAAGACATAAAATGAACATTTTATGGAAGTGTGTGTATGTGTGGGAAGGGGAGATTGCATGTGTGTCTGTCAGTCTGTCTGTCTCTGTCTGTCTCTATCTGTCCATCTCTGTCTCTGTGTGTCATGCCTGCCTTTTGTAACATATTTAGTCTAGAATTTAATCTTTGACCTTTTTTCTATATATTGTATTACTCATCGTCAGAGAGAGAGAGAGAGAGAGAGAGAGAGAGAGAGAGAGACAGACAGACAGACAGACATAC
>NC_135560.1:12885097-12917597 GCF_964340395.1 Glandiceps talaboti | reverse complement strand
CATTTGCTGATACTATGGGCGTGGTATTGTTGCTAGCCAGATATGTATATATGGATGGCGACGTTTTGTACCGTTTAGTTGGAAGGGGGAATTATATTGTAGTGATGAGGGTAGCATTGCCGACTTGCGACTCCTACTTCTATATCACCTTAACCGAGAGATATAGAGTTGGACCGAGAGATACATTTGCATCGAGTTGGACCGAAAGCTATAGAGTTGGGTCGGGAGATATGGAGCTGAGAGGTTTTTTTCAGAGTAGGGAGAGGGTTCGAGAAGATTCATGTCGTTCTAAGGGGAGCTGGGGAAAACAGAGTAGGAGGGCACATTGAAATAATTTCGATGAGTGGAGAGGTATGACTCACTTTCACTTTCACATATAAAAGCAGTGTCAAAATTGTGTTAAAATGATTTATAAACATTACATACAAATGCAATTTTTAATCATTTTGTAAACTGGTTCGTTGGTTGAACCTGTTCTTAATGGTTAAAGTACATATGTATATATACTCGCACATACACCCTAGCTTGCTGTATATCTTTCATTTTAGTAAAAATAGAACTTAATTGGATATATTCATTAGTTGGAAATACCACCTCAATTTCTGGGGTAAAATATGGAAGGCTTCGAATCTAATGAGTGTGGACATGAGGAAAAAAATACCTTTGTGTTAAACTTGGTGATATTTTATACCTTGTATATTAATTGTACTTGTATAAATTTTTACCCAATAAATTCAAATTCAAATTCAAAATGTCGACAGTCTATGGAGTTAGGAAATATCCTTATAATATAAACAAATACTAAAAAACACTCGAAAGGCACAGTCTCATTAAAATACACACAGGTTTAGGAATTGTAACTTTCAGTATATATCTCTACTCGAACAATCTGCGGGCATTGCAAACTATGTTTGTATAATATGAGTATAAATCTCCCAAAGAGCTTGTGTCGGTTCATATCATAAACAACATGTGTTTAAAAATACATAAATAATAGACTGATTTCGATAACCCGACCGACCCTGAACATTTTTTACATGCAAAAAGGTAAAATTATGACAATATACTTCTATGTTGTTGTTGTTTTTTAAATCACATTCCAGAGAGAAATGATGTCATTTTAGCCTATAACATCACAGGCTGCATATTGTGTTTGTCTACTTCTGAATCACATAATTGTCTTCATTTACTTCTTTTCCATCTCATCAACTGTTACGGAGTATTGTGACCTACGAGTACACTGGGTCTAAATAATTAAAAACAATATGAAATAAAATCCCGACCTCTACCTACCCTATTTTCTGAAGTCATGTTAGGCCTTAAAAAATTGTTTGGTTCTGGTTACTCGACCCCACCTAGTTTTTCACTGCCGACCCTAAACATTTTTTTTACGTATTCAAGAAAAAAATAATAAAATCGCAAAAATTGTGAAGTCTCGCAAGAAAAAGTGGATGCGGAAACTGACATCAACTTTAAAAAAAAACAATATAAAGCTGTTCTTCCAATCTGTGATGGCTGTACATCTGATAGGAAGAAATAAATAACACAAAGACCATATGGAAAACAACGGAAAACATAACTACCTGAACTAGACACTCATATATGAATAAAAAATATATAAAATAAAATAAAATAAATCTACCTGCCACACCTATTCTAAAAATGAGCGTAATCGGAACCACACAATTCTTTTGTTGGGCCTTATTGGATATAAATGTTATTAGTTATTTTTTTGCCCTACGTGTGTCACAGTAGTTCACAGCCAATGCTACTACGTACTACCAACACTCCCAGCAAATAATATTCATGTCGGGTTCCCAACGAAATGTTAACTAAATGTTATGAAATATATATGAAATTTGGTTCAAGATAAAATTATCGTAACGGAATGTGTATATGAATATCATGACGTCATGCCATAATAATCTTAGTTTTAAACGCAAACATTTATATATATATATTTTAACAGTTATTGAATGATTTAAACTCTGTGACTCCTGATAAGAAAACATACATACACACGTGGAGTATATAATGCAATCAACACATCAGAAAATTGTGATCTCACCTCTATTTGCCATGGCTTTCAAAGAGAAGGTGTAGGCTAAGCTTACCCTCTGATGAACGGCGTGTCTAGTTGTGGTTAATATTAGGGAACGGGCAGAGTTTCTAGAAGAGGGCCTTGAATTTATGGTAATTTAAGGGAGCCTTCAGTATTTACAAGGGGGAGGGCCAGAGGAATCGGGGGGGGGGGTGTCACATTTTACAAACCTGTTCTTGGGGGAGGGTCATATTTTGCATTACAATATTGGGTGGGGGGGGGGTTAACATTTTACAATCCGTAGTTTTGTGACCAAATTGAAGATTCAATTATTGTCAATTTGTTTTGTGTGTTTTGAGATGTAAAAGCGAGATGAGCACTCAACATGTTTTTACGAGTACTTTACATACCAAAATACCAAAATAAAAATACATATATTGTAAGACAATTGTTTAATAAAACGATGCATTTTGTTGAGTGTACCATCTCACCTTATCACTCACACTATCCGCGAATGTTGTTGTTAAAATATGATGATGATTTAGTTTTGAATGTCATAGAGAACACGGACAGTGATACATGTACTGACTCAAGTAGTGACAGTGAGTCAGATTAAAGTGACACTGATAATGGCAATACTGAAGGTGAAGGTAATGATGATGATGATGATGATGATGATGATGATGATGATGATGATGATGATGATGATGATATCAGAGAACTTTTACAAGTGACCAGATCAGATAGAGTATGCACAACATGGAAAGTACGTTTACGATTATAAGAGAAAGGTAACTAGCCAGTGTTTTTACTGTTTGTCACTTTATATGTTACAATATTTGCTTTCTAATACAGAGTCAAAATCATTTAATTTGTATGTATACATATAATGGGAATATTGATTAACGTTCAGTGTATGCAATTGTCATGGGGAGGGTAATGTTTTACAAAATGGGACAAAGGGGAGGGACACTTTTTACAAATGGAGAATGGGGGGAGGGGCATGTCTTTCTTAACAAACCATGTGTGATTTCCTCCGCCCCCCTTGTAAATACTGAAGGCTTCCTAATTGACGAATCAAAGACCATGAAAATTGTACCAAATTTAGCTTCAAAAACAGTCGTTTCGCTTGACCATATTCAAAATATCTTACCTGAAACATAGACCCTCCACACACAGGATACGCAACTGCGGTAAACATCAGAGTTCAGAGGTCATATATATGCCGCCTTTGTCTGTATTTTCTTCTCAGCATTGATTTACGGCGGGGGGGGGGGGGTTGCAATTTTATTTAAGCACAAAGGGAAGGGTTCGAAATTTTGGCTAGCACTAAGAGGTTGGGGGAGGAGCGACGAAAGATAACAAATAGACCACAATAAATTCCCATCAAACCCCCCCCCCCCGTCGTTTAGTCTGCGCGTTCCCTTATTTCATCAATCGGACAACGACAAGCAGTTTCAACTGATGTAATTTGACAAACATACTGTCATGCCATGTGACACACATAGAAACAGTTATAATAAAAATGTATTGATGGTAATGATGTATTAATGTTGACATCAAGTGTGAGGGTGCTTGTCTGTGTCTGTGTGTGTGTGTGTGTGTGTGTGTGTGTGTGTGTGCGTGTGTCTATGTGTCTGTGTCTGTGTCTGTGTCTGTGTCTGTGAACATAACACCTCAAGAACTATTGGCAGACTGGAACGAATTTTGTTCAATCATCATTATGTGATTGCATGGTTCGAAGTCAGAAGTTGAATAAATTGGTACATATTTTATGATACTCTTGTGTAATAAAGTTATTATTGATTAGTCATTTGCATATTTAATCGACAGCGTGCGCAGGTGACGCTTAGCTTACAATAAGGATGCATGGCATGAGATACATAGGCTAACGGTAATTTTGGAGTTGGTAAACGGGTCATTTAATTACAAATGCAATGTAAAAGTTCAAATGACATTGGACGTACAATGTAAGCCGCTTGTGTTAACGTTGTACGTAGAGATTCTTCTCCACCGTCTATGGTTGTGCATAATATATGTACGTACAATACCGCATCACTGGTGGTGTGTCACATATCCCCCACTAACTTTACGAATGAAATTTGACCTTTTGTAATGTCTGTTTGAAAACGACACCTACCATATTGTTGTACTGGGGTATTTTTAGGGCTTTGATGTTCGTATTGATGCATTGTTCATTCTATATTTTTTCTTTTTGTCCACAAAACACGACACTGTACAGTATTTTACCCACAATTCTCTGATTTGTATGCGTGTGTTTCCTTATTTTATAATGTCCTCTATAAACCACAATTTAAGAATCGAACAGAAAGGTTGAAAATTTAGCATTAAAATGTACCAAAATCAAAATGAAATCCTTTGAATAAAATACGTTTCAACAGCAAGTAATCATCAGCTTGGGTAGTCAGTCTGGATAGAATTTTAACATGTAATTTTTTTTTGTTATACCTATTCAGAGAAATCCTTGGTCATATCATAATAGGCACAAATATTTCCCTTAGTTTCCTTGCATATTCTGTATGCCTTCAAGAAAGTTTGTTGAAATATTTCAATATAAACTTTCTATCTCCTTCTACAAAATGTCATTGATATTTGAATTTGTCCACTAAAACTTCATATTCAGAAAATCAACTGTGACAATTCTACGATTCGGAAATGTTTTCACAAAACACTGCAGACTTGTGCGAGATGTTTCTGAATTGAAGAAGCTTGTGTGTAGGAGGGCAAATCAGGCGTTGTCAGTAAACTATTGTACAGTGCAGTAAGTTGAAATATGGTAGCAAAATATCAGGAATAGAATTTGGTGTACAATGCAAACCGTCCAGTACACTTTAATATTTCTTGTTTAATTTTTGCTGGAATTGCTTCCAGTTATTTTTGTTTATGCACGCGCGCGCACACACACACACACACACACACACACACAGACATACAGACAGACACACACACAGACAAACATACATACATACATACATACATACATACATACATTCGGATGGAACCCAGTGTAATTGCCACCTCCAGGCTGTGCCCACAGGGGGCTAAAAAGAAGAACAAAGCTTTATCTGGCATCATTTATTCACATTAAATGATACAGCTAAAGTTAATTATAAATATATTACATTTGATCGTTATTTGTCATCTACATTTTACATTTTTGTAATTCAAGACTTGTACACTTTGGAAAATACATACAAGTTTATCTTACTCACTGACATACATGAAAGTGAAGCACAAGGGGGCATCCAGTAATGATACAAGTATTAGGTTGACATCAATAAGACTTTTTTGTTTGAAAAGTTTGAAATGAAACCTCACTTTAAATCAGTTTTAACTTGTGTTTAAAAAGCACATCATTCTGACATCATAAAATCATGGGCAAAGATTTCACTCGCATAATGGTATCAAGGTTCTCCCTAGACTGACCAGCACTCGAAAGGTATACCTTTTACAAAGTTTTCAACCAGATCTACTGTTTCTACTAATTGTGCTGGTGGCTGCAATTGGCTGTTTGCGATATCGACCCATTAACATATATGGTAATTATGTTATGAATACTTCAGATTGACTGGCACTCTTTTTTTGAGACTAGGGATAGCTTTGTATTACTACATACCTTCGAAAGGAAGAAACGCAAGTTCTGTTTTTCTATGTATAAATTTTGCTTCAAAAACCAGGTTTACAAAAAAATGCATCCAGTGCTTTGACTCTGACTACTTTGTAACAAAATCTGGCTATGGAAAAAAATATCTACTCTGTTTATAGAGGCAGTGGTGCTTCAACAGTTAGAAATATCATTGTAGTAACCATGGTAACTTGGCCACTGTAGGAATTCAAGGTAGGAGTGTCTACTCAAATTACTACATATTGTGATAAGGTAATTTAAAGGCCTGGGATTCAATCCCAGTATTATCTTGTCAGTGGAGTCGTAAGAATTACATAGGATTATTCTTTTGTTCTGGACCGACTTTTTAAAAAACTCTGTCTGATAACTATTTATCAAGCCTAAATTTTACAACCAGTAACACTGAAGTACAGCACTTTCTCTATGTGCTACACTCGTTTATAGCATTCATATCAAGTGTACTGTTTCAATTGGTTTATTTACAAGCCTAGCATGTGGCCTTTCTAATGTGGTCAATTAGCAAATGAAACAGTATACTTTTACACTATGTATGAATGCTATAAACGATTGTGATACATAAAGAAAACACTTTACTTTGGTGTTATGGGTTGTATTAGCAAATGAAACAGTACACGTTTACACTTGACATGAATGCTATAAATGATTGTGGTACATACAGAAAATGCTTTACTTTGGTGTTATGGGTTGTAATCCTAATCCGAACTGGGCTTTACTATTAAAACACACGATAGGCATAAAACGACTGTTGCATGCTCAAAAACAATGTACAGTTCCATCTGTAAACAGTCCTCAGGCATTGCAGTAACACATCAACAAATGATTAGCCCTATGTAGTTGATGAGGGCCCACACTACAATTATGCCATAGACATCAGTATATACAGCTCCGAGGACTATGAGAGAGTCTATAATCATCTGAAAGGCTGCAGATAATGTATCAGACAAAACTGACATGTACAAAATTATGATACCATATGATATGATAATATCTGTACACAATTTAACATGCATATATACATTGGCTGCAATGGAAGTTTCATATTTGTTGATAGCATGTCTATTTCTTGGTATCACCTACCAGCTAGAAAAATTGCTGGCCAGTTTTACATACTCACGATAGTATAAAAACCTAAATGTATACTTTGCAGGGTAGGGTGAATACAAATAGTATTATGTTATCACACTGACTGATGTTACTTTTGCTTTACACCAAAACAAATTAAAAATACAGAAAAACTGTATCATTTTTTTTTATATGTGTTGGCTTCGAACAAATAACATATCTGATCGATACCCTTCCATTTATACATGGGTCTCGAAGTCACTGATCAACTACACTTTATAAAACATGATCTAAGCTAGTCAGTGATTGGATAAAACCTGTGATTCACGGGCATATCAACCAATCAGATGATAGATCTCTTGAATGTATGCAAAACATGTAAATTGTTCAGTTTAACTCTATTTGGTGTGTATTTATGTCAAAGTCACAATATCAATGTCTCCAAGCATATCTTGGTATAAAATAACAGCACACACATCGTCTATTTCATTTCTCAACTGAATAACTGGTTTAATATTATACATGCTTGCCCTGTGAAAGTAGTTATGGAATGGACAGCAGGTATTCAATTTGGAAAGAAATTATCGTTGTAAAACAATGGACCCTGTTATAATAATTGTGTCACATCTTGGGTATATTAACATTCAAGTAACACTTGCATAGTGATAACAGTTGTCCATCAGTCTACACCACACCAGTGTCCTATCTTGGTTTTAGGTGGGTTTTTTTTTCAAAACAATGACTGTGGGTATATCTTACTTCAGTCAGAACAATGGATTTATGTATATCTAGTTTACATGGATCTGTACAATTTTATGATTTCATATTATGAAATTCAAACTTCTTGGATGAGCCAACAGAGATGTTAAAATATTCTAAGAGTCAAGCTGTCTTAGTAGTCATTTGCTAATATTTTACATACACATGTTTGGGTTCAGAAGCTTTTTTGGACATGCTCTATCATTCTGTCTGGATCTGTCGCTCTGCCCCTGTCTCTAAAAATAAGATTTTGCCAATACAAGGACAGTGTCCCCAAAGCCCTGTACACAAACATAAGGCTTGATATGTGAAGCAAAAACCACAGAGATAGTGGGCATGAAAACCCTGATATATGATACTTTATCAATAGCACACTTTAGACTATAGTTCTAGAAGCCTTGCTTTAAAAAATATCTTAGAAATGTCATGACATATGTAATTTGATTGATACATAATGACAAAATGATGAAATTACATTGCATACAAGACAACTAAGCTGACTAAATATTGCTATGTAAACCCTGTATACTATGGTCTAGGGAAGATTTTGGGATGGGTTGTTTTCTATGGTGGAAGTATGGTTTAGGGACATGATGTATATACTATGGTTTAGGTATGGGTCTGGGACAGACCAGTTGAATATGAATGGCATTAGAAAATATTCAGCGTGACAGTTACTAATTTACTAAACTTGATAAAAATAATTATCACACTGTCTGCCAGGACATACTTTACCATAATTACCACAATCTGCATTGGGCAAGTGTAGCAAAGTGGCCCCTTCTGGTCCATCACAAAATTCAGATGTATGTTAGGGAGTCTTTGTCTATTGTTATCCTAAAGTTGACTCCTTATCTTGAGTAAAATGTGTCTGATGTATGGTCAGTCTATCATTCAACATTATTTCCTTCTTGAAATGCCCACATTAAAAAAGCACACGTTGGGTAAGATTTCTCTTTATCTCCGAACAGCTGACTGTCAATGCATATCACTACTCACTTTAAAGCTGCACTAGCTGCAACTAGAGCATTTTTTGTAACTGTTTTGTTAGGTACAACGATTTAGTCATAATATTGTACACCCTGAACAGTATTGAATCACCTATGGGTTAGTGTATTCATGTAGCTGTACACATAATACAGTACGATTAATCCAAAAAAATTATTTTTAGGTCCAGACCCTAAAATCAGCACCCTCAATGCAATCACGATTTCAACCTGTTACTGTGTTACTTATGGATACAATTGGCCTCCAATTATCATGTCCAATGTCTAAGATCTGTATTTTAACAATTTTCAGTGAATATATTGTTGGTTGTCTGATCATAAATATAATACTTCAGTTACAGATAGTGCAGCCTTAACCTTTGAAAGTCAATATACAATGTATGATATACGATGATGACACAAAGATGACAGTTCTGGATTTTGTCAGGAAAATACAACATTGGTGAAATCCTGGCAAGACAGTTATTTTGTAAATCTACACAGAAGTCTGTCACTCTTGATAACAGAGGATATTTCTTAACATTAAACCCTACGTAATTGTGTTTCACTGAGATTTCACTACACTTTTAGGAATCCCTCCTTGTCTGTTGTGTATACCGGTAATTATGTACTAAGTATATTTTACTTTTTCATTATGGCATCTAATTTGAATAAGCTGCCAAAAAACTGAAAATTCTACCATGTAAAGGTTGACAAAATATCAAAGAACTGAAAATCGACCTACACTTTAGAAGGAAAAAGTGGATTTAGAAACAGTACTTTATTGGAACTGGCAGCATTACTGGAGCACTGGGACTATACTTTGGGAAGAATTCTGTGTAAACTTCAACATGAACATATAAAATATTTTCTGGACCTTTAAAACATCAACACATAAAAACTGCTGCTGTTATCAGCTTTTGTAAAAACACAAAGTGAATTGCTAACGTTCATGTAGTTATCTGTTTACATGACTAGCTGACTTCTAACAATATCAGCATATCATTAAGGCTACAAAATTTGTTCATTTTGTACATCAAAATCAAGTTGAAATAAGAAAATAACAATGTTGGAAATATGTTTGTGACGGCTCAACTGTGTACATCTGTTTACTGTACATTACAAAAATCAGAACATATACATTTAGATAGCAGAGACGAAATGATGAATTGCTGTGGTTTGGTGAGATAACACTTCTCATCTGTAACACCGTGGGGCAACTATTACGCATATTAACAAAGTTGGTCTATAAATGTATCTCAGATTCTGTGCTATCATTCAGCCATTCTGCATTTCTTGTAAGCATCTTCGACTACTGTAGAATCCCTATTTGAAGTCCATCCTACGGAGTTGTATTTTGAACATATTCAAAGCACCAATTGAAGTCAAAAATGGTTTCTAATATGAAACATAGTTACTGGAGTAAAAAGGCCACTGGGTATAACTGCAATTTGGGAGCATCAGCTGAAAACGACTGACTACTCCTTGTGTTGTGTCTTCGATTAGAAATTCCACAGTAGTGGCTTATACAAGCATAATGTAAATGTGGCAATGCAGTACTGGCACAGTATTAAAAGGACATGTCATTTTTACTAACAGTTTAACATTACACAAATGTTGGACCAGCACTTTTACTACCCTGCAACACTTTATCAATATCTCTCAACAGACCCGATAACTGTTCTGCATTATTAGACGCTGATATATTACTTTTAGAATTTGTAATCTGTGATTCATCTTGTTTCTGTGAGTCTCTTTCTTTGTTGTCTTTACTTTGCACTTGTCCAGGATTGTCTGCTCTCCCTTCAGCTACTATTTTACCATATTTTCTGGCGAGGGCTGGTGACATATTTCCTGGTTTTATTCGACCGATTTTCACATTGTCCAGGCGCTGACTATATCGAGAAGGAAGTCGGCGCCCTCGCTGAGGTCGGACTCGTTTCTTATTCAAGTGTTGGAGTTGTAGTGGAGCTGGTGGAAGGTCAAATGTGACGGCATATTCTTCATTATGAGTTCTTATATCTAGATTGTCTAGTGATTCCAAGTCATCACTGCTTATGCGATCATCATCGCTAGTTTCACTGGCACGATGCCGGAGCTGTAATTCTGGAAGACGGGCTGTTAAATTCTCCCTGTGGAAGAAAAGCACAAATATATGCCATGACGCAAATGAATTGTCTAGTCCTCATCACAAATCTACATACAAGAATAAATCAAATTCCTTTGATCATCCATGTTTTCAATAAAGAGGCGCTTCCCCTGAAATTACAATAGCGCCCTCAAGTGTCAGCATATTTCTGTATCTCAAAAATCCCATTAAAGATTCTTGTGATATAGATTTCTTTCAGAAGAATCATCCAACCTATAAGGTAGGATGTGGCAATCTGGGAAAAGGAATGTGTTTCTCTCAATCCAGGATCAAGGGGTGCAGACTAAAATTCTACACAGTGGAAAGTGTCAAGTTTTGATGTGACTGTTTTGTTGTAACCCTGTAACCTTTATCCTTAGTATTCATAGTACAAACAAGTATCAGTCCAACTACAGTGATATGGTACGACAAACTTTTCAGCACAGATGGACTTGAGTATGGCATAACTTGAGTTTGAATAAAAGGACAAGTCCAAGTCTGGTTAAAACTGTATTTGTTGTTCATAATTCATAATTTGTCCTTTGTGGTACTTACAAAGTAATGAAATAAAGTCAATACGCAATAAATCACAAACACAGACGACACATTTGTCTGTATTCAAACATACTGACACAAAACTGTGTGCAATACACAAAATATCATGCAGTATTGTTATAACAGTGCAATAATACTGAAATGCAAGAGACATAAAGTACACATTCATACAATCCTACTAGGCCCTCATCACATAGGCGGTATTATTCTTGACAAGGTCATCAGTGGCTTGAACACATGGTTATCTTTACCTCCCGATAGAGTCAAGTCAAAATGATGATAATACTACTACCTTTAAGTAGAACGTATTATCTGCAACTTTAGTACCCTAACATGATAGATGAGTCATGTACATTATATAGTGACTTTAAAAAAAATTCATTTCAAGAAAAAAAGAACAGCACAAAAGGCTACACGCCAGACAAAAAACATAACAAACACATTTACAAACTGAAAAGAGTAAAAGAATGTATGGTGACTTACTTTTCTTCCTGTAGAGTTTTGAGGTGTTCTGATATCATCTGTAGTTCTTCTTCATCAGTACTTTCTAGCGTATTAAGATTATCCGATGAAAGATCTAAATGCTGGGTCTGTATTAAAACACAATCATGTAATACAATTTATTAATACCTGAATACTAATTTTATTGATAATACAGAAGAAATGATCACCAAAAGACTGCGTATCATATATATGTTATTTATGTTCCCTAGGAACAATTTAGATACATAAGAAACAGGCTTCCCAAAGACCACTCATTACAACTATAAACAACACCACATACACATGTAACCACAGGAGCATGCATGCAAGCAGACTCAAATTCTTGCTAGATTTAATTAAATCAAAGTACACACATGTATGTGTCAAAATCTGAGCCTGCACTATAATGATAGATGCATGTTTAGTTATGGTGTTGATCAAGCCCATTAAATCGAACAGTTGATCTTTTTATAATACATTTTAATAGGTGGTAGAATCCTATTACAAGTACTGGGAATTTGTAGATCCTGTAACTTTCTGCAAAGAAACAAATTTTGCTTAAGTGCTTCTACTTATTGTCTAGGTTTTGGTAGCAAGTGACTCCATGGCATGTGTGTGTGTGTGTGTGTGTGTGTGTGTGTGTGTGTGTGTGTGTGTGTGTGTGTGTGTGTGTGGGCAGCTGTGTGTGTGTGTGTGTGTGTGTGGGCAGCTGTGTGTGTGTGTGTGTGTGTGTGTGTGTGTGTGTGTGTGTGTGTGTGTGTGTGTGTGTGTGTGTGTGTGTGTGTGTGTGTGTGTGTGCGTGTGCGCGCGCGCATTTGTGCATGTGAATCAGATGACCACCAACACTTTCCAAATAAAGAACGTGGTGCATTTCACTTACTTTTGAAGACACTATTGTGGATCGCCTTTTACTGGCTGTGTTGGCTGCAGATTCCAGAGTTCTTATATCAGCTAAAGTACTTGTAATTTTCTTCATATTTTCTGTGATAATACATTCTAGACATCTGAAACGATATAAGGACAGCCATTACAGAAATTGTAGATGTGATTAGACATTTTTACAGCATCTTTCCCCAAGATGGCGCATTTGTTATAGAAAAATATTTGGCATTTGAATCTTATGAACGAGTGAGAAAAAATGAACTACAAATGTACTTACACAGCTTGTTTTGCTACATGTTGTAAACTTTCTAACGGTGGCAGTTCTTTGTCAGTCTTCATCAGACATGGTGAAAACACGATGGCTAGTCCATTGGCAGACATTTTGTTGGAGCTCTCGTTTAAAGCAACCCTGAAATCAGATTTAACAGAGAAGGGAAATAAACCAAAGCCCTGTCATAATCTATAGCTGATTAGCATTATGGAAATGTAGACAACTGACTTAGTATTGCAAATATGAAGCACGCCCTCTTGTGGTATAACTTTGAGGCAGATGAAAGTTAAAACTTAATACACTTCAATGTTATTCATTCATTGGCACATTCAAATGGGTGTGCTGATAAAGCGTTCTTCTATATCTGATCTGACGACACCCTATTCATCTGGTTCTGACTTGCTAAGCAAGATATCTGAAACCTTTTTTTGCCAGAGAGGGCGCTGTTTATTTGAATGCATTTGCATGTTTATAAGAGCTTTTTTACTATTAGTTGGCATAAATGTTCTTTTGCAATGCAAAGTTTTATTTAGTTGGGTAGAAGTAATATTCTGTAATAAAACTGACATACTATAGCAACATTTTCAAAACCATTCTCTAATATACTTGGCAAAATTTCTATCTTGCAGTGAGTATATGAGCACCTGAGTGTATTCCTCACCTTGCTAGATGGAAGATAAGTCTTTCAAACAAATCATGATTAGCCCTAGGAAGTTTATCAATCACTTCAAACAATGACTGAACTCTCTCTCGATGGTCAGTGAATTCAATGCCTCGTAACATCTCATCATAAAGTTCAAAGGTCAATAGCGGTTGCTGCATTTCACGGAAGAAGGATTTCAAGACTTGACCAATCACAAAAACATTATAGTCATCAAAATTGATCCCTTGTAAATCTGAAATACACAAAACAAAAAAAGTTAATTTTTTTAACCCGGTTTATGGATAGAATTTGAATGAAATGGGAAAAAAATATTCAAGTACTAAATTCTAGCATGGTTAATGTACCAACATTCAAAAAATATGAAAATGATAATTCTTGACCTTCATGCATGTCTGTTTTCTTTCCCAGTGATGTATGTATGAATGTAATCAAACTATCACAGAAGGGATATTCTGACTGACATTTTGTTTGTTTTTAGGTAGAAGCAACATTTTTCAAAAATTAAAACAATTAAAAAGATAAAATAAAATAAAATCTCGCCCTACCATGGCCATGTTATTGGAAACACATAATTATTTTTTTGCTTAGAGATCACTCAAAATGCTTCTAAACATCTTCATTAGCAAAGAAATACTCAGCAGGTACGATGTCATGAAAAGACAAACGGAAACAAGTTTACTATCTCGTTCTACATACCTGGTTTGTTATTAATTTGTGCTTTTAGTTCCCTCACTTTAACAGCAGAGCCAGCTTTCCTGTATATGCCTTCAGTGTAGAGTCCCTTCATTTCCATAATACTGATGCATTTTTCTACAATTGGTGGCACTTTGACATCCTCTTTCACCAAGGTGTCGATTTTACCACCAAAGACGTGATGTGAATTACCTCCAACAGTTCCACTACACTGTACTAAGTACTTGTTGTAACATTTCTTATGACACGTGAATTTACAATCTGTGAAAAAAAACACACGCAAACATGACAACGATTTCTTTGAATGACTCGTGGTTTAAGTTGTTAGAATAAATGATGATAAGTTTTCTGATATAAACATTGCAATAACAGTCGTAAAGCAGTCCACAAAATATGGCTAAAACCACTTTATGACCTGGGCAGACCATGAGTTCATGAAAACTACAACTGTTGACATCAAGAACAGTTTTATGGCCTCTTTATGTGTACATAAATTGCAAGGGGTATTTTGTTTGTGAACATGAATTACTATTACTATGTAAAGTGGTCATAAACTGTTCTTATCAAACCATGGTGTGTAATACAAGTATCTGCTCTTCCAGCATGCTGAGCCAATTCAGTTGTTTACTTTCCCTGTTTGTAACAGGTTCTGTTCGTCCATGGTCTAATGTCAGCAGTTGTACTTGAACTGAAACAGTCAGCATACTATTTTGGGTTGAAGATGACTGACCTTCTGTCTTGACTGAAACTACACATTAGGTTAAATTTCAAGGATGCTATGTGTACAGTACTCAACTATCATAGCCCTCACATCTGGTTCTGGTCCAGAGGCAATTACTGAATGAACAGCACTCCAAGTGGCCAAAGTATAAAATCTTTTGTCTTTCTGCTAACGTACTGGGAAACATAATGAGGCTTACCTGAACACACCAGTCCCTTTTCCATTAACCACAGAAATGCTGAACAATGCTCACAAGCTGTTGGAATGTTAAAAACCATCGTCACAAATTTATGACCTAAGTGATCTATTGCAACTTCATCCTTTGGTTTCTTCTTTTTCTTTGGTTGCTGTCACAAAATAAAAAAAAAATATAACTTTTGAAAACTATACTGTCAGCTTTTTCCTTCTCTATCAAACTACATCTGGATGGAAACAGTGACGATAAAATTGTTACTCCTGAGACTTTCATTTCTAATTTAAAGAGGTGCAAAAAGTTAGTCTGATTTTGTCTTTGTTGCATTTCATTACACTTTTAAAGTGACCATGAAAAGTATTTCTCACTAACTTTGCATTGTGTGACCTCTGAAACAGTTGTCAAAATAACACGTGACCCAGAAGAGGTCTGCTGTATACTGGAGCAAGGCATTATGGGAAACAAACCATGTCAAGAGCTTAACGTCGTTTGTAACTATAGGTCAGCTGTGAGAACAAAGAAGAAGCTCCTGACATTGCTTATTTCCCAGAATGCCTCATCCCAGGTGACAGCACATCTCTTCTTGGCCAAATCTCCAAATTTTCATAAACCAGTATGACTGGCACACGGTTTGTCTTTCAACTTTATTTTCAAGTCTCTTCTGTTAGAGGGCGCTGTCACAGATGTGTGTATTTTTTGACAACATGACTGCACCAATACTCATTCAAATACATAGATAACAACACTGCCTCCAGTTCATACTTACCTTTTTCACCTGTTGTTCACTTGGTTTGTAAATCTGTATAAACTCGTCTAGATATCCCCTAAATGCATTTACCCCCATGATGATGGGAAATTGTGCACTTGTATTCTCTTTCCGTGAAATGTGTTCTAGCACTTTTTCAAAATTGGAAATCAAATCTTTGTACATCAAACAGATTGGTTGACCATCCTGAAAGAACAAAAAACATACCCATTATTACATGAAAACAATAGTTGAATACATGCATTTTATTAGCACATTATCATAATTTCTTCCTCTGAATATTTGTGTAGAATCTTCCCATACAAATTGTAATCCTGATTTGACAATCGAATATCCTGGAGTGGCTGGAATGTTGGGTTGAATGGTCAGGAAAATGAATGGGAACATCCTTGAAAGGCTATGATTTCAGTCTTTGAGGATCTATACATGTATTTGTTTTCCAAAAGAATAAAAACAAAAGACTGTATGTGATTGGTTGTGTGGGGGCGCTGTTCACTCACCTGCATTGCCACTGAATAAGTACTGATTAGCGTTCTGCGGTATTCTTGCATAGCCTTTTTAAATACAATATCAACAATTGTGTCTCTCCTGCCACCATACTGGTTGACTTCGTTTACCTACAAAGATGAAAACATGAGTAAAAATTTTGACAAATCAGGTGTTTTTAGTAAAATGAGGTAAAACCCACCTTCAATTTCCTGTTACTGTGGTTCGAAAACCTTACAAACAAATGTCACTCTCTAGTATGAACTATCGAGAAAACAATGTAGAGGATGGCTGTATCACCTCCTAGGTCCTGTACTTTCCAATTAAATTTGCATGTTGTCCAACCATCCATCCTAACTTTAAGGATTACAAAGGAATTGTATTCTTATTGATATACACACTGTCAAACATAAAAGTATATGTCTCATGTTTTAAAATAGTGGAAATGATATTTTAATCAAAAGCAAACAGTTGCAGTGCACTGTGTTAATGAAAAGACGTCTTCAGCCCCAAGCTAGCGTAGTAATCGAGGTATGATAACTCAACTGTCACAATGGTCTATAACTAGCATTGAAACTGTTACTCTACCATCAGCTTGTCTTTATTTGTCCCGTAAATGCCAACCTCGTAATTGCTTACCTTGGATAGTAGAAAGTCATCCATCTGTTGAAGTTCGTTGACATCACTGATCAGCTGTTTACTGGGATACCTCCATTGTGATGTACTGGTCACATTAAAGCTTACAGGTAAAGTACGACCGATAGAAGTCTGTGAAAAGTCTTCTCTCTTCACGCTACCTTTCTTCTTTTGTTTGCCAGCCTGTCCACTGTTAGCATCACTATCTTTCAGTTTCTTATTTCTTTTGTTTCTCTTTCTCCAGAACGGTCTACTTTTCTGTGGTTCTGCTGGCTGGACGTTGTTGTCTTTGATAATTTCTTCCTCGGAGAGTTCTCTCTCATCTTGTTTTGGTTCTTCTGGGATATTTTTTGACGGTGATAATGGCACTGCTATTTTTTTCTATTAAATAATAAACAAAATCACTGATGAAATTAACTTTCTACTTTTCAATGTAGCAGTCGGGTTTAGTTTGTGAACAACATTCATCTGACAGAAAGGTAGGCAAAAAATGTAGAACAATGGACTGCCTGTTCAAAAGATGTATATTTATCATTATTCTAGGGAGTTAGGTAAGGGTAAAGTTACTGATAGAAATATGGTTAGACCCTCTAACTTACCTAAATTTTAATCCTAATCCGAACTTGGCCATAATTTATTCTTCCGAGAACTCTGCATAGAATGCAGTACTGCTTGACAACAGTCAGAATCTATACTTCTGAATTACGTTTGTCCACAGTTAGTTATACCTCAGAGCTATAACATTAACAAGTAATTGTTATACTTCAGAGTTTATAGTGATTGGGAAAATAACTTACCAATGGATCTCGGATTTCTCGGAAGCTAAGTTTAGTTGTAACTTGTCTGACTTTATCAGGTCTTGGTTCTACCCTGCTAGGTGAGGAGGTTTTCACAGCTACTTCTTGTTGGTAAGCTTTAGCCAACTCTGACACCCTGTCAAAAATGAGACAACATTATGAAATCAGTCCTATTTGTATACTGCATGCAGTATTACAACAGTACCCCATGGCATGTGAGGGCCAGTGTGGTGTACTCTGGGTATTTTCAGAATTGCTTGTGGTCTTCCCTGTGGCAGTATGCACGCTCGTGTAAATGATATACAGTAAACACTGCAAATGAGTGCAAATCCCCCAGAATTCCAGCAGAATGAATGACATAGACACACGTTGTCGTGACATGATAGGCACGCGTTGTCAGATGAAGAACGAACAGAGTATATGCCATATTTTTTGGCTCATGCATGGTATACTATTATCTATACTATTATCTAAAATGGTTAGCTACATACTTGATGGAACCAGATAATGGCCTATCATCACTATCTGAATCTTCTAGATGCCTGATGACTAGAAGTGATGAGGTCTTCGATTTCCTATTCTCTGCAGATTTTGTACTTGGTCGCATTTCTACTTCTGGTGAACTGACTTTGTCTCCAGACTTGTCAATGATCTTCACTTCCCGAGTTGTTCCTTCGTCTTTCCTTTCTGGTGTACTGGATATCAAAGGCTCACTGCCCGTGGGACTGTTGAAAGGAACTGTGGGTAAATCAGGTGTTTGTAGTTTCTTGTCTCCACTGCCTGTCTCAGTTGGAGTTGAATCTTCATCATCTAGTAGGATGCCTTCTGACTCGGATGATCCCATTTCTATCACACCACTGCTCCTAAAAAAGGACAACATGTCAATCTTAAACTGTTCACAGCAGCTACTTATTTACTGTATCTCAAATATTCTCATTATTTGTTATTATATATATCTCATTGCTTGATGACAAAAAATATCCCAGCTGCAGCTCGTGCAGGTTTATGAGCTACAAACTGATAGGCATTTGCATCAAAAAAGTCCTGCCAGTCTGTTTCACTTGGCACTGTAGGGCATTATACTGCATGTACAGACTTTGAGACATATACATGTAAATACATCACAGATACTGGAGCTCTCCAAACTCTATGAATATATCCATGTGAGTGATCAGGTCCTCGAGTGATGCATACATATACATAGATGTTTCTATTCATGTCAACTCAGCTTAGATGCGGTCACTACACCATGTCATATCTCACATACAGCAATCACTTTACTTCTACATTGCGTTGATAATGCCAGCATCTCATTAGCTAGGATGACAAGTATAATTAAATGGGGAACTCAGAAATCCTGGGATTAGGTTGACATCACAAAGATACAGGGATTACACACATTCTATCATTTTGAGTATATTACTTGAATAGCCAAGTGTTATAGTTATACATCTATCTAATCCCTGTCTGCAGTGTGCCCTTATTAAAGACAAATTTCTTGCTACAAGTCAAATGATAAAACCTGGGTTTTCTGTCAAGTCACTACACAGTAATGGATAGGAAAACACAAAAATTAGGTAGCTCACAAGAAATTGCTGTGTATTGTTGGCATGTCGAATTGGCCTAGAGGACTGTGCAGTGCTGGCATGTCGAATTGGCCTAGAGGACTGTGCATTGCTGGCATGTCAAATTGGCCTAGAGGACTGTGTATTGCTGGCATGTCGAATTGGCCTAGAGGGCTCACTGCCTATCTGAGTTCCCCCTTAAAAGACGATATCATCTTTTCTCTATACTCACTCATCTGACATGTGTCCATCTTCTTTATCTAATTCTTCTAACTCTTCCAAATCACGGGATGAATCTCTCATCAGTATCCCTTCATCACTCAGAGATGAATGTCCTTCCTCTAACTGTTTGAGTAATTCTTGCTCCTTCTTTAATCTCTCCTCCTCCTCCTCTCTTTGTAATCTCTCCTCCTCTTCCTTTTTCCTTCTTTCCTCTTCCCGGAGTCTCTCTTCTTCTTCTTTTCTCAGCCTCTCCTCTTCTTCCTTCCTTCTCCTCTCTTCTTCCTCAATTCTTTCTTTTCTTTCTTTGAGAAGTTTCTGGTACCTGTGGGCAGATGACATTGAGAAGATGAAAATTCTGATAATAAATTTTTTTTCCAAAATAATCCGAAATAAGAATAAATTGATGTTTGAATAGGCAAGATAAATTATACGACTGTTATGAAGGAATTCAAACTAATATCAATTTTCAAATAAAGATCGACACAGTGCATGGTTTAGACAGGTGTACCAGAGAACAGAATTCTCGTACAAGTGTAAGAAATCTACCAATCACTGAAATTACAGCAACCACTATTTCAGATAACAAATTATGCAAGTAAATAAAAACATACCTTCCTAAATCATAAAACCCAATTTGCAGTAAATTGACAACAGACTTGAAGGTGACAGTCTAACACTAGCATTCAATACTTACATTTTCATTCTTGAGACCTCTACGAACAGCTAACTCCCGTCAAAGTGTACAGCACTATACTAAAATACCAACTGAATGTATCTCCGCATATATATATATATATATCTGGTACACGTTAACCTAAGTATATCTAAACGTGAACTGATACCCATCAGAGACTAACCACCTTAAATACTAATGCAGTCTGAGCCCTTTGAAATACTGCCCTCTGGTTATTAACTTCTGACATTTCAAGAATTAGAATGTACAGCTTTTCTAAAAGTGTATTCATTCATCGATGACTGCCCTGGGAATCTTACAGACTCCGACTTACAGTCGTCATCTTGTCCACATATGAATAATATATCTGTCCTTGATATCTCCTTTCTGCACATTCCTGCAAACACTCTTGTGTTTTATACTATTTATAGCTGGTAAATTTAGATGAACATATTTAATAATATACAGGCTGCCCCAGAGTAAGTGCTGATAAAATTAAAAAAATTTAGTAGTCCAAGTATACGCACAAATGATGTTAGCTTTGCAGAGCATACTAATACCACCCTGTATCTTATGCAATTACCAGTGTTCCCTCTTAATGATAGCCAAATTTTATTGTTGTGAGTCAAAATGATGAGTCAACACATAGTAAGAGATAGGGGAACACTAAATTTGGGTGCGTCACTAGAAATTGTGTACGTCAGTGGTGCGTCAAAATTGGCTTAGAGGGCACACTGATTACAATTATATAGATTTCAACACAGAGAATGGAGACAGAGTATCTTAGAGTGGTGTTTAACCATTTGATAATACTCTTACATTGTAGATCAGCTTTCCTAAATCCTGGACAATATTGTGCACATATATAGAAATTTTCTATTGTTTTTATTTGTAGCTATAGTGCTGTAATATTTTGCAATCCCTAACACAATCTACAGGGTTTGTACGGTGTTGAAATAAACTGATATCACGTGATCTCAGTTGCCAAACACAGTACAGGGTTTGTACCGTGTTGAAATAAACTGACACTACATGATATCAGCTGCCAGACTACATTCAGTCCAGGTTACTTGTTAATGTTATCGACACTCTGTGAACAGACTAACAGGATTTCATCTCATTACCTCGTTTTTATAAAATCAAACTGTGCATTAGAGAAGAATGATAGATTTGCATGGATGGGTGGATCTTATAATGTAATCCATTCGTATACCCCCTCAAGGCAATGCCTACCACTATATATACTACCCAGTACTGGGAGATATAAGATTGATTCTACAAACCAGACTATCGGAATGCAGAAAATGATTTCACTTACAAAGCTATCTGGATTGAACAATCTGAAAGGTTTTATCATAAATTGTTGAGTCAGTGAAAAAAAAGGTTATAACTGCTTCACAATTGTATAGCAGATACAACATTATTGCACTGACAGAACGAAATATTCTCTCTGACATAAAATTTTTATTTTGTCAATCAATCACAGTTGGAATCACTGAGAATGAAATTAGAATGCATGCTTGCATTATTTTCAATCTTAACTTTATGATAACAATTTGAATTTTTATATATCTGAAATTATTTTTTTCATCACCCCACCACCACCCCCACCCCGGAGTGAGATCAATAGGTTCAACGTAGGATGAAAACTAAATTACTATAGTTAGGTCGTATACCCCCCCCCCCCCCCCCCCCCCCATCTAACTAAACTGGCAAAAAAATTCAAAATTGTTTCAGACAGCAAATCAATTTCAAATCTGTGTAGTACTATGTAGTGCTATGAATACAAAGCCAGTATATGTAGTCAGGTAAAAAAAAATAGCTCTTTTATTGACGATTTACAGTATTTTTAATGTACCATGCATTTTAATGGTGAAAATTCTTTCATTTCTCAATTTTACATTTTTTTAAAAAAGAGGAAATATTTGTATTTAGGGGTACAAAACAGATCCACTAAAACATAAAATTATTTTGTAGGATGAGAAATAACGCCTGAACTAGAAGAATTTAGTTTTCTTACCATCTGTTGAACTATTGATCTTTCCCCTTATACTATGAGATACACAGCTAACCGTTACTTACAATAATCTGCCTTGCTTGCCACGATAGATACTCTGAAACCAGACAACGCCTCTGTACAGCTTCATGTACAGAATCCTTTGTTTGTATGCTTTCCAGGTACTTTGGATGGCACAAGCTGCTAAGTCTCTCTCTTTCAATATGTACAGTTCTCTTTTGGCTAGAAACATCCGAACGCTAGCCTGTTGTGAAGAAACAGTAACACATGGTTGAGAAATGGGTTTTTATTTACTTTACGTTTTTTAAATCAATGCGAAATAATATTGACAATAAATAGTCTGTGTTTGTAACTTAATAAATTGCAAAAAAAATTTCAAAAGGGTTTGGAATTGTATGTTAAGAAAGTAATTTGTAAATATTAACTAGGTAAAGACAATTAATAGTTTGATTACTTGTATTTTACTTTTGTGTGATTGAAAGTGGGTGAGGCCAGACCAGGGGGTGGAGCGGGGGGGGGGGGGGGGGGGGTAATGGGAGGAGATTGTCAGACAAATTGTAAACTTTCAATGTCTTGGTAGATAACCTGATTTCTGGTCTACATGCTTAAATGCATTCCTAAAGGTTATTGAGAATTAGTCAATCTTCTTGTTGACTCCCTAGCATGAAGTAAAATGTCCTTTTAGGTACCCACATTTCACTATTACTAACTGTAAAGATAGCTATACTAAATGGCTGCAGTTGCATTATATGAATGCTAACATATAGCTGTTCAAAGTTTATACAGATAGAAGTCGTTACACTTGTTCAACTTTTCATAATGTTGGTTTTTATACATAATACTTTCCCACTATGTCCTTAAAGCACTTTACAATTATTACCCCATGGCACAGATCTCTAGCAGCACAATGGCCCTGTATACTTCCTCAACTCCCTGAGGAGCATACAATCCATTGCAGCCTCGGTAGGCACAAGGATTACGGAGCATACCTATATGTATTCAATAATAAAACAATTTGGTGACGTTTCTGCTCATAAAATATTCATGTCACATTTAGCTGCGTGAAATAAAACACAGCTATCTGAAAGATTATTCATCCGGAAAATTACACTTTAGACGTTTTTCATCCTTATACATTGACTGATAAAACAGCTCAGGAAATGACATTTTAGCTTATGAAATATACATGTTATGTTTAGCTGCAAAAAGGTTAGAAGATGCAGACACTCGTAGCATTATTCATCAGGAAAATTACACTTCAGGTATATGTCATACTTTTTACATTTAACTATAAGCCATCTCAATAGATGATGTCCCTACTCATGAAATATACATTTTAATATTAGCTGCATAAAGGGAAACTAAAGACACTCATAACTTTATTTATCAGGAAAATTACGCTTCAGGTATAGCTCATACTTTTTACCTTTTGATCTGCTTATTAAATATACATGTTACTTTTTACTTTGTAAAGGTTAGGAATCAAACGTAGACATTTTAAACCGTTAGTCACTTGGAAATTACACTTTAAGTCAGCCTGCTGCCTGCCATTCCTATGCATTTCAATAATACAAGTACTTCGTAATCACTGGATATCAAATATGTATGTTACCCTGTGTTTTTATAAAGGTCACAAGAATATACGACAGCGACAATTGAGGTTTCGCGATTTATAACATAGACAAATACTAAAACAATTGTTGAGATATGCAGACATAAGCTATTGAGTGGACGTTTGCGCACAGTAGGATAGCGTTTATGATGACCTTGTAGTGTACATTCTGGGGACGTCAAAAGTTTACACTATCTTGATCACAGGATGATTACATCCTCACAACAGAGGAACTGCTATTATGACTGTACATATATAATCTTCTTTATTCCCAGAAATATATATTTACATATACATAACAATTCTACAATTATATGAAGTATTCAACTTGGGAAAGGGAGACGAAAAATAGTTGTGTTTGCAACTAGTCGAGTCCGTCCCCTTTTACAATCTTAGGGATTAGGAATTACTAAATACTGGGGCTGCTGGTCAAATTGAGTATATTGCAATATTGACAGAATAGAAAAAAATCATAAAGGATTTACAAAATACATTGTATAAATATAGGTGGACAACAACAACACCAACAACAACAACAACAACAACAACCAAACAAGCAAATACACAAATACAAAGAAACAACAAATGACCTACTTAAATATACAGACAAACGGTAATCAATCTCTATGAATATCCACTTGTGTAGTCTACCACATTGAAGAACAGCAGTTTTATTTTGTATCTATCTCAGTAAACTTGACTGCCGCTGTAGTAATTTATGTTGAGATGAGCAACCATTTATCTAGCTACATGTAAGAGGACACTTTGATGACGTCTGGACTATCTGGAAAATCTGGCCATATTTTATATAATCCTTAGCGCGTTTGATTGACAGGTTTAATTGTATATATCTAACATTTCAGCTTTATAATTATATGTAGCATTCAAGGCTGTTCAACACTTTTTTTTTCAAAATCACTACTTACATTTTTTTTGGATAAATTTGTAGAGTTAATGATGTATGGATTGTTGTGTGAAAAACCCCGGTAACAGCTTTTCTTGTCTGTCAGTAGTTTCTACATCAAATGTGATTCTTTTTTGGAATGAGAGTGACATGTACAAAACTGACCTGTATTTTAACTGTTGCTTCTATTGTTTGTTGGTATCTCCTCTTAGCTAGTATGGTTTTAATCCATCTCTGAATGATGTGAATTCTCCGTAGTACTTCCTGGTGCAGCATTTCCTGTAGTTTTATCCTTTCACTCTCTCTCAAGAACACCTGGGCAAAAGTCAACGTCATGTATGTTAGAGATGTCAAAATAAATTAGCTAAGTTACACACTCTTAGATAGCTAGAAAAGTAGAATTGTAGCATACTTGTTTGAATCCTATAAGGCCTAGTATGCCATGCGTATGCCAAGTTATTGTCTTTGAACAGAAAATATGGATTATATACCCTTGCTGTTCTATGTCACGACAACCCATATCTACATCACTGGTTCTATGGTGCTAGAAATATGACTAAAAACTTTTTAATAACTTATGCTTGGGGAGGTATAATTATATTATTCTCCAATATTTTTCTTCATTCAGCCAGAAAATACTCATGACCAAAGGGTTTTGTCACTACTTGTCTAGCAACTTGTAGTGACATGGTCCTTCAGGTCACTTGTATTTTCATTAGCCAAATGACGAAAAACATTGGAGAATAATTTCTAAATACCCAAGAAAACCAGAAATTTGATGCTACAAATACTCAAGATATATGACACCAATGTTTAGTTGAATCTCAGAATATTCCACAATTAATCTTTAACGTTACCTTAGTTTCTCCTATCTGATAATGCTCTTTATTTAGGTCCATGTTGATCAGAAATTCTTCTATCTTTTCTCTGGAGATTTCAAACTCACTTGGTAAGAGAAACTTGTATTGTTGACAGAACTCCTGTATGTGAAGAACAAATCATAACGTAATGAATGAGTGTAGAGATTATGAGTACAAATATGAAGCAATTAGTAATGAAATTTCTAATCACAGAGTTAAAATATTTGTTGAAAGCGAATCCGAAATGTTCACCGACATCTTGTCAGCATTGTCAGGGGGTGTACTATAATTAGTTATTTGGGATGTTTGAAAAGGTTTCATCACATACTATTTGTAAAAATGGTAAGTCAACTTGCAACTGTTGGGAAGAGTTCCTTTGTACATCATGACTTTAATTTCAATAAATTCATCAATTTCAATTTCAATTTCATAGAGAAAATGAAGGAAATCCATTGAAAATCACAGATTTTTAAAATTCAGTGTCATTAGGACAATAAATGTAATGTCAATCTAGGTATGAAAGGAAATCTTTTCTTATAGTTTTAACAGGTTGTTTAGCCTGTTCAATTATAGACATGATACAGACATGTGCTGTGTTTCCTACTCTGTAGTGGAAAAAGTCCTTGGCCTAGGGAGTCTTTTGCATGAAAAGTCTATGGCATCTTATGGGTTAATCTCCTTTCATAACGTCCTTCAACTGAATTCTGTTACTTATTTTATGACATTGGCAGAGGGACTATCGGTAATATACGACACATATAAACTAAAACTATTATTGTGGTGTAAGTTTTTCTCAAGTGGCAGCACATTCAACCTCACTTCTGCTAAAGGAAAGTCATGTGTAGTGTTTAGTTTGTAGACTAAGAACTATACACTTTTTGTGACTGACACTAGAATGCCTCTCACCTCAAAGGTCCATCTGACATTGTATCCAGCTCTCCTGATACGGACAGTTTCTAACATTCCAGTGTAGCGTAACTGTCTCATCAAGAGATCTTGGTCCATACGACATGGTTCCTTCTCAGAGTTGGACTTGATGCACCTCACGAAGAAAGGATTGGCCTGGTTCAATGCTTCCATCAACTTACTAAGGGAAATCTGAAATATTCAATGATGCAGGATATATTTAGTATCAAAATAATACAACTTTATTCTTCATATCAATTATGGGGTTGGGGTATATAAACTGAGTTTATACATTGTTTTGGGGTAATTTTTGCTGCATCCATGGTTGATCATGATTAATCAAAACTTCTGATCAATCATATGATAACAATCTTTGATGCTATCATTTATGTCTTGAAAATTTGCAGCAGAAAATGTTACATAGACTACATTAAACCAGTTACTGTGTACTGGTAGCGACTATGAACTCTTTCACTTACATTGTTCTATTTAACTAATTACTGTCGTTGGGGGCGCTCTCTAATGCTACCGCCCTCAACGGGCTATAATGTAATGACATACCTGGAATTGAGAGCCTACAGTTGTTTGTACCTTCTTGGTACTGTATCGGATGTTGTGTAAACTTCTGTGTGCCAGTTTCTTGACAGATTTCAAATCCTTCAAGCCCTGTTATCAAGAAAGGAAGGCAAACAGTTTCAGAATTTCACAAAATAAAAGAGACACGCAATAGTAATTTTATACATTCAGAGAGTTCAAATTGATGTACGTCACAAAAATTAATTTAACATCTGGATGTGACAGAGTCGTAAGGGTTTTTTTTCGTTGTATATGAATTCATGCTTTGTAACTGCAAATGGCTTCACAACTAGTGATGACAGCATATGTAAACTGCACAACTAATGCTGACAGTATATGCAAACTACACAACTAATGAAGACAGCATATGCAAACTACATAACTAGTGATGACAGAATATGCAAACTACACAACTAATGATAACAGAATATGCAAACTACACAAGTAACACAACTTACCTTTACTGGGCCTGATGACGGTTTGAAAGACTTGTTCTTCCTAAAAAGGCAAAGAAAAGTCAGCACATGAAAGTCTATTACTTTTACCATAGTTCTTCATTTTTTTTCAAGCAATTTTATACTATGTTACAAAACCAAATGTTATCAGCTATTATTTTTCTATGGTGCATTGTGAGCCAACATTACTGACCCAAGCATTACATGAATGTTTGCACAAACCAATCTGGTATACATCTTCACATCCCTTACACCACAAGTCACCCAGCACCATTAATATAGCCAAAGCATGTGAACTACATTACAATCATGTATGTGTACACTCCAGCAATCTAACAAGCTGAAGAAGTCCACCCTTTATCAAGTGGTTTGACCACGTTGTCTCTCTGTATAGGGCTATCAAATTTGACAAGAAAATCGAGTTAAAAGTTAACATAACAGTTGTGTTAGTATCATGATGCTAATAGTCCAATTAAAGTGTAATTTAATAACCATTTCAATATCATCATATGACCACTGCCTTTATTTTGTGTAAATTAGGATAATTCGCTCTGTTTAATTTTGAGCTGCAGCTTGTACTTGAAAATTAATTTCAATAACCTTAAGAATACAACCCTTGATAACTTTAGTTTTCACAAGTAATTTTTTAACATATGAAAGTTGGTAGAAATTACCAATAATATTTTGCATGGTTTGAAATTAGCAATCCAGAACAAACTGACTCTTAAACAATGCATCTCGACAACCAAATTTATGAGGTGGTAGTCTGTTAGATCAATGGACATCAATAGAAAACTGTAGCTGAAACTGTTCACTTGGCTACAGACTACCAAGTGTACAAGTTAAATTTGGGCACTGTGTTCACATACAAAATATGGACATGTGGTCAATACAATGGTTCTAACATTATACACTAGTATGTGCTTGATTACATAGTGACATATGCAGTGAAAAACTATTTCAAATCTCAAGCCCTCATCTTGCATCTTCCACAATACCGTGAAATTAACATCACCATTGAAAGACATGCAAGTAAATTTTTTTTCATAAATTTTTCTTCACTCTATGAAAGGAAACACAAATGACTGATTCTCTCTGTCACAAGTATTTCCCAGCTGAGTGAAGAAATGTAATTTATTTTCAAATTAGAAAAATACAACTACAGTTTATGCAAGCCAAGTTTTATAAAGACTAAATGGCAATGTAAACATTGTGAAATATACTTCATGTGTATTTCTTGCACCAAAATGTATGACAGAATAACAAAAACTTGTTCATATATTTTGGGTAGGAAATTTTTGTAGAGATTTAAATATGCAGATTTTTGTATGTAAATTACACCATTTCTCTGAGTTCAGTCTTGAATTAAGATAAAATTTTGCTGAAAAGTTGCAGAAAAACAAGAAATTGTTCACATAATTTTTCATGAATTTTGGCGGGAATTCTTAGCAGAAGAATAGAATTGTACAACTTGGCTTGCATGTGGTATATTCTTCAAATGCTACTAGTTACATACTATACTTGTTAACTTGGAAACTAACCATGTTAACTGCACAGTAAGACTATCAGATACGTCATGTCACTCTGCCCTCATCGACCTCCTCTCTGAAGGGTTGGCCGATGTGTGAGGGCGCCCTAGTCATGACGTACCTCACAGACTACTACACAGTCAACTATGTACAATTAGATTTACAGCAGCACAATTCCCCACACAATTTATCAGGATACACCATTGATGTTTACAACATGAGAGAATGGGGAGCTATGACACTATGTTATGAAAAGTCAACCACTATTTGAAGGAGAGCTACTGGAATCTAGTAACCGTAACTACTAGAGTCAGTTTGGATGTCATGCACGTGCTGAGAACAATATACAGGGTTTTTTTTTTTTTTCATTTTAAGTTTAAAAGGGATTGTTTATAACTACGATTTCCAGACATGCATTTGAAAGTAGTACAAGGCAACCTGTTGGGTGATAAATTTATGACGTTAGTTCATTAGAAGTTTCAAACATTTGTACATTCATGGGTGTTATGAATTTTGATGACAACCTCAGAAGAAAAAAAGAGTACACATGAGGAGGTACCATCAAAATATCTCAAGATTTTTTTTAAGACTCCAGCAGCTTTCCTTCTAAACAGTACTATGACCTGCCAACATTGAATGTACACATACATCATGACTTGTGTTGCTTTCCAAAAATCGTCAGTATAAATGGTACGTCGACGTGTCTTTCTGCCTTCACGCTCAGCAGGCGTGATGACCAATATTTCATTGGACTGCGACTTGCTGCGCTTCTTAGATGGCATGCGCCTTGGTAAGGCATAGTGTGATGAGGTGCGACTTAGAGATCCAATCATGCTGGGGTTAATGACATGTGAATCAAGATCGGCACCACTATGATTGAAAGAATAAATGACCACGCATATCTTAGAAAATGACAAAGTCAAAACATAAAACAGTAAGAAATTTATACTTAGACCAAGTCAGTATTTCTATATAGCGTGATCAAAGTTTTGACATTCTGTATCAATTATACCGTACTATCGTATGAAACCACTGTTTGCGCTATGGTTGACAAATCAAGTTCAGAGAAGGGAAGGGGCTACCTGGTGCAACCCAGTTTCATATCAAATACCATAAGTTTGGTGTGAACACCAGTTACATAAAACTTGGACAGTTGGGTAGTTAATTATTAAAAATCAATAAGCAAAATTATTTGCTGTTTTTCATTTTCTTACTTTTTCAATATTCAGATATAGAACAATATAAGCCCCCCACCCCATATCAAAATCTCTGAATATGTAAAATTTTGAAATTTAAAAGCAAACAAGAAACCAATTTAAGACATATTGCAATTTCACAATAGAATGGCGATAAATATGTTAAACTGACAGTATGACTTTCAAATCTAAATATATTTTGTACCATAGCAACCACATTTTTTTCAGATATATTTCAAAGACACTATATGAAGAAATACTGACTTTGAGCCAAGATATAAACGATAAAGAAATCATAGATCGACCAACACAGCTTGTAGTGTGACAGTGAAAACATGAATGAAATGCACATTCCGGGTATACCAGGTGTTAGTAGTAACATTTATGAGCAGGTTAGCTGTAATCCAATCAGATTTGGTGGTGTCTATCATGTGACTTACTTAATCTGTCTCAGCAGAATGTAGCATTGGGCAACACGAAAGAGGTCTCTAGACACACAAGAAGACAGATTGATACATCAAAGAGTGAACAAAACAAAGAATATCACAAGAAATGGAAATAAAACAGTCTCATATAAAACACATACAGTGCTGAATTCTAACGTAACATTGCAACATTCATTTCACGTTTCGATACCGTCACTGCTACAAATCCCTTCCTATATTTTCTACTAAGCTGATAAAAAAAATACCGCCAATGGCGTTGTAGCACAACTGTAGTTTTTAAAAATGTTTATCCATATGCTAGTCTATGCTAACAATAGGTGTTTATTTGCTGAATAACTATCCAGTTGCCTATCCAACCATGTTGCTATCTTTACGATAAATGCTATCATTTGGCTGTTGCTATGGGCGTGGTCATGTTGTTAGACATATTTGCATACATTTGTGTATGTTTTTGTTCACTTGTGTATGAATTCCTGATATTGTCTTTGCAATATACGTGATCATTTGGCTGTTGCTATGGACGTGGTCTTGTTGCTAGGAAAATTTACATACATTTTTTGAATGTTTATTCAATTGTCTATTAAACCCTGTTGTTATCTTTGTGAAATACACCACCGTTTGGCTGTTGCTATGGGCGTGGTCATGGTTACTAGGGTATTTGCATACATTTTTTGAATGTTTATTCATCTGTCTTTCTATTCCTGTTGTTATCTTTGCAATATACGTGATTATTTGGCTGTTGTTATGGGCGTGGTCTTGTTGCTATGCAAATTTACATACATTTTTTGGATGTTTATTCAATTATCTATTAAACCCTGTTGTTATCTTTGTGAAATACACCACCGTTTGGCTGTTGCTATGGGCGTGGTCATGGTTGCTAGGGTATTTGCATACATTTTTTGAATGTTTACTCACTTTCTTACCAGATGATGTTGTTATTTGACCAAAATATACTGCCATTTGGTTGTTGCTAAAGGGCGTGGTCATGGTCGCTAGGGCCAATTTTGTCAAAATGTTTTTAAGAAAATCTGCAGAATAACAGTTTCAGAAACATCTCGCCAAGTTTCAGACTAATTGACCAAGTACTTTTTGAGATATAAGTTTTTGACCAAAAATGAACATTTTTACACCTAATTTGCATATCACTCATGGAATCATGGTATGTTTAATATTTCTTCGTCCACACATCCCTAGATACATTCCCATTAAATTTCAGCCCAATCTGCTCAGTAGTTTTAGAATGATAGATTTTTAACCAAAAAGACACATTTTTAGCCCTAATTTGCATATCACTGATGGAATCATCCCGTCATGAACAAATCTTACTTTACACCCCCTTAAGAATGTTCCCACCAAATTTCGCACCAATCTGCCCAGTAGTTTCTGAGTTTAAGTTTTTTGACCAAAAATCACATTTTTTGACCCAAATCACACACCTGTGATGCGATCATTTTGATTTGAACAATTTCCCAACTAGACACCCAAAGTAATGGACCCACCAAATATCGTGGCAATCGGTTCAGCGGTTTTTGACTTTAAGTTGTTTACACACACACACACACACACACACACATCCACACACACACACAGACAGACAGACAGACGCCGGGCGATCCCTATAGCACTACTGAACAAGTTCAGTTGTGCTAAAAAACAGCTATCTAAACAGCTAGTATATTACTATCAAGTCATGCATAATTGTTGGTTCATATGCAATTTTTTTAAACAGACAAATAAAAATTTAGACAT